>NC_139626.1:68508481-68515981 GCF_964638095.1 Poromitra crassiceps | reverse complement strand
TGTCTGTCTGTCTGTATGTCTGTCTTCCTGTCTATCTCTCTGTCTGTCTGTCTGTCTGTCTGTCTGTCTGTTGTCTGTCTGTCTGTCTGTCTGTCTGTCTGTCTGTCTGTCTGTCTGTCTTCCTGTCTATCTCTCTGTCTGTCTGTCTGTCTGTCTGTCTGTCTGTCTGTCTGCCTGTCTGTCTGTCTGTCTTCCTGTCTGTCTGTCTTCCTGTCTGTCTGTCTGTCTGTCTGTCTTCCTGTCTGTCTGTCTGTCTGTCTGTCTGTCTGTCTGTCTGTCTTCCTGTCTGTCTGTCTGTCTGTCTGTCTTCCTGTCTGTCTGTCTGTCTGTCTGTCTGTCTGTCTGTCTGTCTGTCTGTCTGTCTTCCTGTCTGTCTGTCTGTCTGTCTGCAAACGCTCAACATCTCCGAGGCAAGAGAGAGAGAACAGTGTCTTTGAGGCTCCAGCTCATTAAGGCCTCTCTCTCTTTCTCTCTCTCTCTCTCTCTCTCTCTCTCTCTCTCTCTCTCTCTCTCTCTCTCTCTCTCTCTCTCTCTCTCTCTCTCTCTCTCTCTCTCTCTCGGCTGATCAGAATAAAGATGGAGTCTTTCTGTCAGGCTTCATTAAAATGGACAGTCGGCGATCTGCTTGAGCTGCTGAGTGACACACACACACACACACGCACACACACACACACACACACACACGCACACACGCATGCAAACACACACACACACACACACACACACACACACACACACACACAGATATTCAGCTCATAACAGGCTTGGATAAATAATAAACAGAGGGTTTCTCCAGGGTCATCAGAGAGAGCTGCACTGTGGCCGCCATCATTTTGGATTAATCACATCCATTCACCATTTAGTATATCAATTGATTCTTCACATCTTCCTCAACCCAAAGCATTTCTTTAATCCTGCTATAAAATGAGGAGAACTCTGTCTTTCTGGAGTCTGCACATAGTTGTAACATCTCTGGAGTCTGCACATAGTTGTAACATCTCTGGAGTCTGCACATAGTTGTAGCACACATCTGTGGAGTCTGCTCATTATCAATCTGCTGGCATAGGATCTGGGTGTGTCAGATCACAAGGTCATTTCAATGGAGCTGCCATCTCTATCCCATCACACCAAGCACCAAATCTGTTTCAGAGACACTAAAAACATCAACCCTGACGCCATGACCTTGGACCTCCAGCAAATCGTATCTGCACTTTTCTCATCAGCCAAAGACTGTGGATTTGTTCTGGATCTCCATGCCCCTTTAAAAACTCTTTGTTCTGGATCTCCATGCCCCTTTAAAAACTCTTTGTTCTGGATCTCCATGCCCCTTTAAAAACTCTTTGTTCTGGATCTCCATGCCCCTTTAAAAACTCTTTGTTCTGGATCTCCATGCCCCTTTAAAAACTCTTTGTTCTGGATCTCCATGCCCCTTTAAAAACTCGGACAGTTACTTTCTCTCGCACAGCCGTCTGGTTCACCTGCGAACTACAGAAAATGAAATCAGCTGGGCGTGTACTTGAGTGGCATCTCAAAACGTCTGGACTCACTGCTCACAGAATATATAAAATGGAGTATGTGGACATTGTTCGTTTGTTTGTTTCAAGTTCTGTGTCCGGCCACAGCTATGCTGTTTTATGTGCGTATGTAACATCCGAACAGACGTCGATGTACCAGCTTTTGAATCCACAATCCTGTAGTGTAGAGCCGCAGCACCGTCCTTTGGTGAGTCAGCTCACTGAGATATATGGGGGGGTTAATTTCGCACGCCAGCCGTAGTAACATTTTGGGGGCGTTCCCACACAGACGAGCTCCCCCTTTCGGTCAGGACAGACAAATCACTGTCCATCTTTCGGCGAAGACTAAAAACACAGCTTTTAGGCTCCACCTAAAGTAACATCATTCTCTCTCTTCTCCAAAAAATCCAACTAATGTTACTTATTGCTTCTCAAGCTACTTTCTACAAGTGCTACTCTATTCCTTCAAAAAGTCATAGCTGTCATAGTTTGTGTTGGATAGTTGATTTCTCTACTGTTGACAAAATGTGACATTGTAAGTTGCTTTGTCTAAATAAATAAAAATCTATAAATGATTTTTTTAACCAAATTTACATAGTCAATGGGAACTGTTGTCCAATAGCCTCACAAGGTAGTAAATGTGTTTATAGTTCCCACAACGCAGCCACACACACGCACGCACGCACGTACACGCATGCACGCACGCACGCACGCACACACATACACACACACACACACACACACACACACACACACACACACACACATGTTTGACCAGTAGGGTCAGAGGTCAGAGGTCAGTGCTGGCTGCTGTGGGAATAAAAGCGATGTCTTAACAGTTACAGGACGGTCTCTCTAACCAACATATTAATATAAGCAACATCTTATCTGTATTTGGACCAAATTATTTTTAACCATGCAGAAATCAAATGTACCTCTTTGTGATGAGTAATTGCACGCACGCAGGCACGCACGCACACGCGCACACACAGCTACAGGACAGAAGGTGGGCCTTTTTTCTTAGTCGAGTGATTCATCTTCTCAAACACAGACCATCTTTGTTGTCCATCTCTGGTGACATGTCCAAAATTGGAAGAACTGTGTGTGTGTGTGTGTGTGTGTGTGTGTGTGTGTGTGTGTGTGTGTGTGTGTGCGTGCGTGCGTGCGTGCGTGCGTGCGTGCGTGCGTGCGCGCGTGTGCGTGTGTGTGTGCGTGTGTGTGTGTGTGCGTGCGTGCGTGTGCATGTGCGTGTGTGTGTGTGTGTGTGTGTGTGTGCATGCTTGTGTGTGGTACAGATCTGAGAACAGTGTGATGTCATGGGGCTAAAGATAAACTCAGTCTTTCTATATTTGGAGCTGCACACTGTGCTGTGCTGTGCTTTGGCTGAGTGTTTGAGTTGTGCCGTTGCTGGTGTTTCAGTGTTTCAGTTTCCGTTCATATGATGCGCAGTATTTCAGGGTAGCAGATGATATCAGATCATCTATCAGGTCCATCAAAAAGACAAGAAAATAGTGTAATTATGTCTCCCTAAAACCCCCCTTTTTTTCCTTCTTCTGCTTTTTGCAGTACAACCGTGGCAGAGTTGGACCAGCCTGGTGCCGAACACAAAAGTGGGTGCTGGAGATGTTGGGAAGTTGGACAGACAACCACAAGGCCAGTCCTTAAAGAGCCCCTAATGTCAAAAATCTGTTTTTCTTCTTGTTCCTTCAATTGGATGTCTGAGCTTCACTGTGCTGAATGATGTCTGTGCAGTTTGACACTAAAAGGTTGTTTCCACAATCGTCTGCTGAAGGTGGAAAGTTTCTCTGAGCTCACTGGAAAGGCCGTTTTGAACGAGCAAGTTTCGTGACATCACGAATCTTGGAGCCAATCACTGTCCAGTATTCAGCAGTTAAAGTCCTTGTTTGTATGCTGTGATTGGCCCAACACTGTGTAAAGGCCCAACACATTAGGGCTGGCACGGATCAGAAAACCCACGGTTCGGACCGCGTGACGGATTTTGAGCCACGGATCACGGATTTTTCGGCTCAGCAAAAAGAAAAGAAAAAGTCAATAGACAAATAATACGACTTTGTTTCCCATTTATTACTTATGAACACTTTAAAGGAACTTTAAAGTCGAACTGAACCTGTTTGTCACGTGCATAATGAGTCCGTTTCAGACTGAAAACATAATTTGTCTAAGATGACAGGTTGAGAGGCGGGTCATAGTATCATGTCGATGATTTTATTTGACAATTCTGGGGACTGGATTGGGCTTTGGCCAATCCTGGCGTGTTCCGCCTCCAAATCGAGTGGGATTCAGTGTGTTGTGGCGCTCCCCTCGGGAAGAGCCTTTTGACGGGAGGAGTGGAGCTCAGCGACCCGCAGGCAGCCAGCTGCCTTCGTGTTGCCGAGCGGAGAGTGCAGCACGTCGGCCTGGAATCTCCGAGGTGCAACCCCTGACAACCAAGCTCTCGGATGCGCGCGCCATTATCGTTGCTGTAACCATACGATATCCCTGGAATGCGCATTTTAACGAGCCAGTTACATTTCTTTGCATTCTTAGAGATTATACTTTTTGTTTTTTGTTCATGTTTCTAACAATTGGCCAAGTTAGTAGTTAGTTTATGGGATATGAATTCTGCCAGATGACAGGCACTAGGCGCCATTTTCGACTTCATTTGGAAGAGAAAATTATCCAGAAATGAAGATTTGATTGACAGCTGCATGTTGTGATATGATTGGTTGAAATGGGGTAGAAATTTGATAGTACTAGGTGACGTCAGCAAACTGTAGATTACTGTTATGAATGAAATCTTGAAAAATGAACTTTTGATGTGAAAAAGTGTGAAAAACTAAAGAAATTAGATTGTTGTGATTTATTTTGCATACATTATTAAATAGGTGCACTGCATACCCAGGTATTTGAACTAAAAGAAAAGAAAAGTCATTTTTGGGTTCAGCTCGACTTTAACCCATGGTCTCAACATTCAAGATGTCCAATATTTAAAACTTAACATAAAAACATTAAATACTCACAGACCTGAGCTTATAACACAACAAAAACTTTCAAGGATTTCAAGCAGCCAAATTAGCCATTTACCATTTACCATTCTCTGGGATGAGGCAAGAGCTCTTTGCAGTCACTAACTGGGTTTCCATCCACCTCTGGATATTCGCATTTACCCAAAATGCGAATATAAACTTGAATGGAAACACCAGAAATTCGAATAAAGGTCGAAATATCGCATAAATGTTTTTACGCTTGGACGGGGTGGATTTATCAGCGTATCGACAGTAGGAAGATGCGAACTTTTGCAATGGAAACAGATTTTGCGAATTAACGATGACTACCAGATGTGACTTCACTTCCGCTGTATGCTACTCCAGGGGGAAATGGTGGCGATTAGCGCCAGGCAGTCTGAATCAAATTTAATGTAACGTTCCCAATTCTATGTATTAAATTCTAAAAAACGACCCTCAACATTTGGGAAGGCTAAGCCACACAACTAGTTCGTTATAATCTAACATCATGCTTTGAAGGCGACTTTACGACGATGACGATGACGGTGATGACTCAATCAAAGCAGGTCTCCGCTGATAGAGATCTCTTACAGGCACACAGGCACGTTCGCCTCCTCCTGATGAGAAGCGCCACCGACTGCTCAACCTGCCGACTCCCAAAACTCGCTAAACAAAACTGAATGGAAACATGCATAAATTCGCATTTTATTTTGCGGATTTTCACAAAATTCGCTTGAATTATGCGATACATTTGGATGGAAACCCAGTTACTATGTCCCCTGCTGTGGTCTGTTTATCAGCTGAATGTGTATAGACGGTTTTCACCTGTGTGTTGCGCAATAGCTACAACCCCTCAGCACTTCCGTTTGTTATACTCTTTGGCTGTATTCAGACCCGAATTATAACCGGGAAACCGGAGTACGTTATAAACGTTATAAATATAGTCACGTTATAAACAACTAATCAACGCTGGGGGTCCGTATGGAAACAGTGTTACTCGAAATGGTTAAAAGTTAAATAAATGTGGTCATTCAGTGGCGTTTTACTGCCATGTAAAGTAACTAACGTTAGCCGCTAGCATTAGCCACAGTAGCCATAATGCATTACAACAACATTGCATAAAATAAAGCTGTTAATGCAAAGTTAATGCAGGATAAAAAATAAAAATAAAAACACGTGAAAAAAAATATGGAGAAAAACACCTTCCTTTTGAGAAGGAAATAACAGGCTTTTATTTTGTTAAGGCACAGCCTGATACATCACAGTGGGGAGTGGCTCCCGCGTGCGCGTCTCCCTCTCCCCTCCCACTGTAGCTAGTCAAGTCAAGTCAAGTTTATTTATATAGCCCTAATTCACAAGCATGTCTCAGAGGCCTTCACAGAAAATATGTCTAGCTAATTCTAGCTGACACAACAGTAACAAGAATATACAGAATAAAGATAACATTTGAACAATTGATAATATAGAAAATATAGGAATGAGGGGAGAGCAGAGGAGAGCGCAGGAGAAGGGAGAATAGCAGGGGGAATGTGAGAGAGTGATGGGGTGGGGAGGGTATAGGAGGAGAGAGCAGGAGAGGGGAAGGGAGGGGAGGTGTGGGGGAGAAGAGAGCAGGGGGAGGGAGGAGGTGGGGAGAGAATGAGCAATATAGACGGAGGAGAGGGGGGAGGTGGGGAGAAGATAGGAATGTGGAGGAGGAGAGAAGGAGAGATGGGGATGCAGGGGGGGGAGAGCCAGGGTAGAGAAGCAAGGGGAGCGTCCCACATCCCCCCCCCCCCCAGAGAGGACAGAGAGGAGGAGAGAACAGAGAAGGAGAGGTGGGAGGGTGCAGGGGAAGGAGTGCAGGGGGAGAGGAGGAGAGAACAGAGAAGGAGAGGTGGGAGGGTGCAGGGGGAACGCGGGAGGAGGAGGCGGGGGAGGGAACAGACCTCTCCGCCCCCTCCTCCCCCCCCCCCCCGAGAGGACAGAGAGGAGGAGAGAGCAGAGAAGGAGAGGTGGGGGGGTGTAGGGGAAGGAGTGCAGGGGGAATGTGAGAGAGGGGAGAGGACAGGGAGGAGGAGAGAACAGAGAAGGAGAGGTGGGAGGGTGCAGGGGAGGGAGAGCAGGGGGAACGTGGGAAGGGGCGGCGGGGGAGGGAAGAGCATGGAAAGAGAGGGGGCGGGGGGGGAGTGGGAAATGTGGGAGAGTGGGGAACAGGAGGGGGAAGAAGGGAAAGGAGCGGGGGAAAGAGAAAGAGAGGGGGGGGGGAAGATCAGACAACTAACTACTCTAAGCATTAACCAGAGCTAGCTGGGACATAGTATCTAGCTAGTCTACAGCCTAATCTGGCCTATCCTACTCTGCTCTAGTCTGATCTTTGCCTGAACACTAACAGGTCAGCCTTAGGCTGTAGCTAATCTATCGCCTACCTAAACTGTTCTAAACCAACCGGCAGCCCTCGACCAGTGATGAAGAGCACCGATGCCCCCCGCCCCGGCCCCCCGCCCACATAAGGCGTGGGAGAGAAGGCCGGGCCGGGACACAGCGGCGTCCCCACACTGACCTAGCCAGGTCAGGTACGTACGCTAGTCAAAGTCAATCAGTCAGCCAGTTAGTCGGTCGGTCAGTTGGTAGGTTAATCACTAGTTAGTTGTTAGTATATAGTTAGTCAGTCATATAGTCAGTAGCTGTAGTAAGTCGTTGTCAGTGAGTTTTGGGTCGGTGTGTCGGCCAGGTTGCTGCGGGCAGATAACGAGCTCTGCTCTCCACTCAGCTCCTGCTGTGCCTGTCTGCGCTGTGACACACTCTCTTTCTATCTCTCTCTCTCTCTCTCTCTTTCTCCCTGCGTCTCTCTCTCACTCGCTCCTTCCCCTCCGCGCTCAGCCAGTCCCCTCTCACTCGGTGTGTGTGTGTGTGTGTGTGTGTGTGTGTGTGTGTGTGTGTGTGTGTCGCATTAAAGTCCGCACCTCGGCCCGCCTCCGCTCGCCCCTTGCTTGCAAGCT
>NC_139626.1:68455981-68503481 GCF_964638095.1 Poromitra crassiceps | reverse complement strand
ACACACAGTATGTTGGTATGTTGTGCTGTAGTTAAGTATACAGAAACACACAGTATGTTGGTAGGTTGTGCTGTAGTAGTTAAGTATACAGGAAACACACAGTATGTTGGTATGTTGTGCTGTAGTTAAGTATACAGGAAACACACAGTATGTTGGTATGTTGTGCTGTAGTTAAGTATACAGGAAACACACAGTATGTTGGTATGTTGTGCTGTAGTTAAGTATACAGAAACACACAGTATGTTGGTAGGTTGTGCTGTAGTTAAGTATACAGGAAACACACAGTATGTTGGTAGGTTGTGCTGTAGTTAAGTATACAGAAACACACAGTATGTTGGTAGGTTGTGCTGTAGTTAAGTATACAGGAAACACACAGTATGTTGGTATGTTGTGCTGTAGTTAAGTATACAGAAACACACAGTATGTTGGTAGGTTGTGCTGTAGTTAAGTATACAGAAACACACAGTATGTTGGTAGGTTGTGCTGTAGTTAAGTATACAGAAACACACAGTATGTTGGTAGGTTGTGCTCTAGTTAAGTATACAGGAAACACACAGTATGTTGGTAGGTTGTGCTGTAGTTAAGTATACAGAAACACACAGTATGTTGGTAGGTTGTGCTGTAGTTAAGTATACAGAAACACACAGTATGTTGGTAGGTTGTGCTGTAGTTAAGTATACAGAAACACACAGTATGTTGGTAGGTTGTGCTGTAGTTAAGTATACAGGAAACACACAGTATGTTGGTAGGTTGTGCTGTAGTTAAGTATACAGAAACACACAGTATGTTGGTAGGTTGTGCTGTAGTTAAGTATACAGAAACACACAGTATGTTGGTAGGTTGTGCTGTAGTTAAGTATACAGAAACACACAGTATGTTGGTAGGTTGTGCTGTAGTTAAGTATACAGGAAACACACAGTATGTTGGTATGTTGTGCTGTAGTTAAGTATACAGAAACACACAGTATGTTGGTAGGTTGTGCTGTAGTTAAGTATACAGAAACACACAGTATGTTGGTAGGTTGTGTTGTAGTTAAGTATACAGAAACACACAGTATGTTGGTAGGTTGTGCTGTAGTTAAGTATACAGGAAACACACAGTATGTTGGTAGGTTGTGCTGTAGTTAAGAATACAGAAACACACAGTATGTTGGTAGGTTGTGCTGTAGTTAAGTATACAGAAACACACAGTATGTTGGTAGGTTGTGCTGTAGTTAAGTATACAGAAACACACAGTATGTTGGCAGAGATGGGCGAAAATACATCATAAAGTATTTTGATACAAATTACAAATACTTGCTCAAAAAATGTATCTCAATACAAATACAAAATACCTGTCTGAAAATGTATTTGAGATACAAATACGTATTTTGTATTTTGAAAATACATAAAAATACATTTTATAAAAACTTATAAAGAGCTGCAACGATTAGTCAATTCATAGATGAATTGCCAAATATTAAATTAATTGCCTATTTTGATGATCTATTAATCATTTAGAGACATTTCTTTAAGGAAAATGTCCTAATTCTCTGATTTCAGCTATTCAAAAGTGAAATTTTATGGTTTCCTTAGACAGTAAATCCTCTCTTTAGTCCTCTGTCACAGTATGTGTACTCCCTAACACACTGCAGTTCTTCCATTTTAGTTTTAGTTGTTTTTCAGTAGAACTAATTTCTCCTTCAGCTCAGCAGTTAATCACCTTCTGTGAGGGCTTTTGACTTAAAGGCAGCATTTCTGCATGTTAACCTCAAGTTTTGGAACTTTGACTATGTTTAGCCATAGATATCTGACATCATAACACAATATATAAATAACTGAAATAGGTAAAAGGCATAGTAGGTCCCCTTTAAACAACTTCACATTCACCACCATGTCAGTAACTTGTCGTCACAGTATTTATTTAACGTGCAAACATATTTATACAACTAGAAAAGGTTACATTTCA
This sequence comes from Poromitra crassiceps, assembly GCF_964638095.1. Classification (NCBI taxonomy): domain Eukaryota; kingdom Metazoa; phylum Chordata; class Actinopteri; order Beryciformes; family Melamphaidae; genus Poromitra; species Poromitra crassiceps. Next base: position 68,501,534 of record NC_139626.1, on the reverse strand, counting down.
GGAATTGAATGCCCTGATGCACATCCTGTCTAAGGTTGTGAAATTGTGAATCGGTGAGAGGAACGATGAGAAACTGCATCTCAAACAAAAAAGGCCTTCCATGAAATTGGACTCTTGTTCAAATCCTTACATCCTTAAAATGACTTCCCCTCCTTCTGCTTCATAAACAAAATCCAAAACAACCTGGCTATCTAGAACATAATTACTTAAGAACAATCACTCACTGAATACAACTTTCCACTATCAGCAGTGGTAACACCATTCTAGTGTCAAAATCTGCACAGCCATCATTATGCACAGTGAAGCTCAGACATCCTTGTAGCAACAGAAAGACATTTTTGATTTTCATTAGGGTACTTTGGTGTTCAGTTATAGTTTTTCAGTATAACTAATTTCTCCATCTATTCAAATCAGGTTTATGACAGTTAGTTGTTTTTCAGTACAACTAATTTCTCCTATTCAAATCAGGTTTCAGTTTAGTTCAGTTAGGATTTTTTTCAGTAAAACTTATTTCTCAATCTATTCATGATTCATTCATTCAGGTTTTAGTATAGTTCAGTTAGTTGTTTTTTTTCCAGTACAACTTATTTCTTCAGCTATTCACATCAGGTTTCAGTTTAGTTCAGTTAGTTAGTTTTTCAATACAACTTCTTTCTCAATCTATTTGAATCATATCAGCTTTCAGTTTAGTTCAGTTAGTTGTTTTTCAGTACAACTTATTTCTCTATCTATTCTGAATCATATCAGGTTTCAGTTTAGTTCAGTTAGTTGTTTTTTCAACTTATTTCTCCATCTATTCATATCAGGTTTCAGTTTAGTTCACTTAGTTGTTTTTAGTACAACTAATTTCTCCATCTTTTCACATCAGGTTTCAGTTCAGTTAGTTGTTTTTCAATACACCTTATTTCTCCATCTTTTCATATCAGGTTTCAGTTCAGTTTAGTTCACTTAGTTGTTTTTAGTACAACTAATTTCCAGTGTTGGGAAGTAACGAGTTACTAGTTACTCGTTACTGTAATAATATTACTTTTTCCAAGTAACGAGTAGTGTAACGAATTACTATAGAATATAAGTAATAATATTACAGTTACTTCAAGATAAACGAGCTCATTACGTTAGTCGTTACATCTTTTGTTGAGTCCATTCTGTGATGCTGCTGCGCTGCAAAACGACACGCAGTCGGCATTCACTGATCACAAGCAGCACGGCTTTTAAGGCTCCCAAAACAAGGTGACGTCACCGCAGAGCACTTCAGAGCACCCTCTCTGCCCTGTGCTGAGCCAAGGAGGAAAATCCGTGGCTGGATATATTCCCATAACTTTGTTTTTGTCGGGAAGAAAGGTGACACGATTGAACATCAAAGTCAAATGTAAACGGTGTCCAGGACAGGTAGGCTACTAACACTCTTTCCACTGTGAAAAACACGAGCTCAAACTTCCTAACGTTAACGTTACGAGACCGACGAGAGGACAGCACAACAGAAACTGGAAAACTGTTAAAATACAGAGATAACGTAAAAACTCACAAGCTGGTGGACATCAAACATTGCTGTTATTATTGTCAGGTTAATGTTAATGTTGCAGAGCTAACGTTATTTGTGACACAAACTTGTTAAAGGACGGCTTTACCGTGGGGAATATTAATATATATCAATCTCACGCCCCTAAGGTTTTAGAATCCGTTGAAATATTTTGAAATTGGAGCTTCACTGCCTGACCTATCAGGCATCTCTCACATTTTTAGGGAAGCCGGATGACGCGTTACGCGTCACCCGGCTTCCCTCCCCGCTTGCGGAACTCGAGCGCCTATGAACTACAAGTCTTGTGAGCATGGTCCCGCCTCTAGAGGTCCTCCACGCCCCTTCAGAGCTCTCGACGAAAAGCAAAAGGCAGCCATCTTGTCCACTCGCATAGCATACTGTAGCTAGGTTAGCTTTCCATAGCTCCTTGCCAAGAGACCATATCTCTGGAACGGAAGCACCAGAAGACACGGGACTGGCGGCATTGGAAAGCTCGTCAAATTTTACATCTAGTAGTAGGTGAGTTGAAGTAACGAAATCAACGCTGAGCAATGTACCCATTTTTACACATTTTTACAGAAAATAGTTACAACATCAGATGCGCGTAACTCCTACGAAAATGCCTTAAAATGCATGAATTTTTTTTATGAAGACATCTCCCGACATATATACTACCGTTTACATTTGGTGCAATTTGGAGGCAATTTTATTTTCGATTTATTTCTTCTTCTTTGTATCTTTTATTGTCGAAGCCTTCTTCTTCTTCTTCTTCTTTGAGTTTTATGGCGGTTGGCAAACATATATGTGCATTACCGCCACCTACTGGAGTTTGATATCAGCCAAATGCCTGAGGGGTGGGCATGAAAACGAAGGCCACGCGAGCCCAGTGCATTGTGGGAAATGTAGTATTTCGGGTCCCCGCACCCGCCCCTCCCCTCCACCCCCCCCCCCCCCCCCCCCCCCCTCCACACAGAGTGGATTTCTGGTGATATCTCTGGCGGGAAACAACCAATTTCAAAAATTTCAACGGATTCGAAAACCTTAGGGGCGTGAGATTTAATATATATTCATATTCCCCACGGTAAAGCCGGCCTTTAAGCAAAGATGTAGCCTATACGTATTGAGTTTGCATTGGCAGTGCATACTGCATTCTAATAAAACAGAAGCTGTTTAAAAGATTGCATCTTGTCAGTCATCACGTTGAGCCAGGTGTGCTCTTCATCAAGCATCTCTGTAGGAAGCTGTGCTCTGGCAAAGCGATTAGTTTAAATGGAACGGCACATAATAGACCTAGTTCACACATTCGCACCGCAAAGTCTGCATTTTGATGAGAAAAACGCCATGGGCCTTTTTCACAACGGCCATTTGTGTCTAGAAGACAGTATACACAGGTGCAACCAACGAACTAATTAAGGTTCCAGCACTGGAACACCTAAATGGACTGGAAGTTGGAAGCCCCAATTAACATCTTGGTGCACCTGTGTTACCTCCTGCCTTTTAGACACAAAATTGCTGCAGTGAAAAAGGCCTATTGCATTTGTGTGGAATGTAACGGAAAAGTAATATAACGAGTATCTAACGAATTACTTTTGGCATGGAGTAATAAGTAAAGTAATAATATTACTTTTGAAAATAGTAACGAGTAATATGTAATATATTACTTTTTTAGTAATGAGTGCCCAACACTGCTAATTTCTCCTATTCAAATCAGGTTTCAGTTCAGTCCAGTTAGTTGTTTTTTAGTACAAGTAATTTCTCTGTTTATTCATATCAGGTTTCAGTTTAGTTCACTTAGTTGTTTTTAGTACAACTAATTTCTCCATCTTTTCACATCAGGTTTCAGTTCAGTTAGTTGTTTTTCAATACACCTTATTTCTCCATCTTTTCATATCAGGTTTCAGTTCAGTTTAGTTCACTTAGTTGTTTTTAGTACAACTAATTTCTCCTATTCAAATCAGGTTTCAGTTCAGTCCAGTTAGTTGTTTTTTAGTACAAGTAATTTCTCTGTTTATTCATATCAGGTTTCAGTTTAGTTCACTTAGTTGTTTTTAGTACAACTAATTTCTCCATCTTTAGTTTAAACCTGTGTCAATGTTTACATGTGTCAATTTGAGAATAAAAAGAAAAATGTATTTTATGTATTTGAAATACACAAAATACAAGATCTGAAAGTATCTTGATACAAATTACATCTCATTTTTCTCTGCCCAGCCAAATACAAATTACAAAATACAAAAAAGTAGTTGAAATACGTATTTCAAATACAAGTATTTCAAATACTGCCCATCTCTGTATGTTGGTAGGGTGTGCTGTAGTTAAGTATTCATAGCTTTCAAGGGGCGTTACGTGCTGCCGGGAACGCCCACCTGGCGGTCAAAAAACAAACTTGTTCATTCGCTGCCAGCCAAGTCGACTAGTTTCTCACGCAGTGTTTGTTCAGCCGTTTGTACACACGTCTTTGCAGCCAACATTTCCTCAAAGGTAAGCTCAAGTAACGTTACAATAATGATTAAAATACCCCGTTAACGTTACTTGAGCTTACCTTTGATATTGCGACCTGTCTGTCTGTCCCCCCCCATCCCCCCGTTGGTCCGACCGTCCCGTATTGCTGGGATGGAATGTTGGCAGATTCACCGTGTCAGTATGTCACTAATGAAACAGAGCTGTGCTGCGTTTAAATATTCCTGACTGGAAACTGGAGGAAAAAAGACCGCTTTTTGATGCATCTGCGTCTGGTCAGTGTTCAGCGCCATTGTTGTTTTGAGTTTTGACCGCCAGAAGGGGCGTTCCTTGTACTTACGTAACGCCCCTTGAAAGCTATGAATACAGGAAACACACAGTATGTTGGTAGGTTGTGCTGTAGTTAAGTATACAGAAACACACAGTATGTTGGTAGGTTGTGTTGTAGTTAAGTATACAGGAAACACACAGTATGTTGGTAGGTTGTGCTGTAGTTAAGTATACAGAAACACACAGTATGTTGGTAGGTTGTGCTGTAGTTAAGTACCGTAAATTCCGGACTATAAGGCACACCGGTCTATAAGCCGCACCTTCAAAGGAGACTATTTTTTTCTTATATAAGCCGCACCGGTCTATAAGCCGCGGGTGTTTTGATGTTTAATTACCATATGTAAGGCTTCGTGCACAGAGGGGATTGTCGGGAAAGAGATGGCTGTTTGGGGAAGCTCCCATTTATTAACATTTCAACAAAACAAAAGTCAGGTCACTAATCCCCAGACAAAATCACACATTGTGGTATTTTTTGTTTTTTTTACAGTGCACACAGTGTCCGCGGTGTGGTGAAAAGAGGGCAAGAGAGGAAATTAAAACAGAAGTGGATTTATAGTTAGAAAGAGTGCTAAAGAAGAGAGAATTCCGTTTTTTATTTTTTTATTTTAGTTACTCACAGTACTATTGACCAGTCCAACTCAAAAGATATTCGGCAGTTTCACTTTGAGCTCTTGTTCCGCCGCTGTCCATCAATGGTTATGACGAGTCTCGCTGGGTACAGTACGCCAAAGCGATATCCATTGACTCGATGATGCTGTTGTATGTTGCGCGTTTCTGTTGCACCAACGCGGAGAGGTCCTGCCGGACGAAAAAGCGCGTACCCTCCCAGGTGAGGGGCTTCTTCCCCGCAGCCTGGAGGATGAGTTGACGGTCGGGCCAGCGGAGTAGGCAGATGAAGATGGCCCTCGGTGGCAGGCCGGGGTCTGGACGTGGCCGAGGCGCCCGGTGTGCCCTGTCCACCTCTGGTGGTTTCTCGCCTTCCTTCAGGTCCAGGATGTAACACAGGATTTTGCCACGAAAGCGTCCATGTCACCAATCTCAGCTCCCTCTTTTACATTGATCAGGCAAATGTTATTTCTTTTACTCCTGCTGATTAAGTCATCAACCTGCGTGTGCAGCGTTTCGATGTTTTTGCATTTTATCCACTTTCGGACTCACTGTGTTGTTTTTGTCCTCCAGTGCGCTGATGCGCTTTTCCGCATTATAAACTCTGTTCACGGTTGCCTTAGTTTCTTTAGTGAGTGGATGGACTTCTGCACGTTTTCAAACTTGTTTTCAAGCTGCTCAAAACCTCTGAGCGATGTCGGACTTAATCGATAGTGTTTCACGGAGTAAAAGTTTAGCCCAAGCCGTGTATCTCCAGCCTCCAGCAGGTGAGTCATTTCCTCATTCATGGCGTGATTGCTTCGTCTTTTTCTTTCTGCTTACCTGTGTTGTGTTATGTTATGTTATGTTATGTTGTTAAAAGAGGGCAAGAGAGGAAATTAAAACAAGTGGATTTATAGTTAGAAAGAGAGCTAAAAAAGAGATTTTTTTTTTTTTTTTTGGAAAAAATCCATAGATAAGCCGCACCGTTATATAAGCCGCAGGGGCCAAAAAAGGCCAAAAAACGGGAAAAAAGCCGCGGCTTATAGTCCGGAATTTACGGTATACAGAAACACACAGTATGTTGGTAGGTTGTGCTGTAGTTAAGTATACAGGAAACACACAGTATGTTGGTAGGTTGTGCTGTAGTTAAGTATACAGAAACACACAGTATGTTGGTAGGTTGTGCTGTAGTTAAGTAGGTTGTGCTGTAGTTAAGTATACAGAAACACACAGTATGTTGGTAGGTTGTACTGTAGTTAAGTATACAGAAACACACAGTATGTTGGTAGGTTGTGCTGTAGTTAAGTATACAGGAAACACACAGTATGTTGGTAGGTTGTGCTGTAGTTAAGTATACAGAAACACACAGTATGTTGGTAGGTTGTGCTGTAGTTAAGTATACAGAAACACACAGTATGTTGGTAGGTTGTGCTGTAGTTAAGTATACAGGAAACACACAGTATGTTGGTAGGTTGTGCTGTAGTTAAGTATACAGAAACACACAGTATGTTGGTAGGTTGTGCTGTAGTTAAGTATACATAAACACACAGTATGTTGGTATGTTGTGCTGTAGTTAAGTATACAGGAAAGACACAGTATGTTGGTAGGTTGTGCTGTAGTTAAGTATACAGAAACACACAGTATGTTGGTAGGTTGTGCTGTAGTTAAGTATATGTTGGTAGGTTGTGCTGTAGTTAAGTATACAGAAACACACCGTATGTTGGTAGGTTGTGCTGTAGTTAAGTATACAGAAACACACAGTATGTTGGTAGGTTGTGCTGTAGTTAAGTATACAGAAACACACAGTATGTTGGTAGGTTGTGCTGTAGTTCAGTATGTTGGTAGGTTGTGCTGTAGTTCAGTATGTTGGTAGGTTGTGCTGTAGTTAGTGAGGTTGTGGGTTTTATTCCTACCAGGCTCCAGTTTGATGACCTTGATGGCAGCCAGATCTCCACTGCTGACGTTCCTCGCCTGCAAGAGAGAGACCAGAGGTCAGACTCACACACACCAGCACACACATGCATGTGCACACACACACACACACACACACACACACACACACACACACACACACACACTCACACACACATACATACATACAGTACACACACACACACACCAAAGCAGGGATCAATTAATGCCTCCTCAGGGCTCACACAACTTTCAGAGCTGCATTAAGGGCTGTGTGTGTGTGTGTGTGTGTGTGTGTGTGTGTGTGTGTGTGTGTGTGTGTGTGTGTGTGTGTGTGTGCGTGTGTGTGTGTGTGTGTGTGCGTGTGTGCGTGCGTGTGTGTGTGTGTGTGTGTGTGTGTGTGTGTGTGTGTGTGCGTGTGTGCAGCATGTTAAAACACAGTTCAAGGCCCAACACTAATTCATCTGATTATAAATGTGATGATTTCTAATGACTTTGTGTTCATACAGTCTTGCTGTGTGAAATCTGTTAGTGGGAGACTAGAGACTAGTGACTAGAAACTAGAAACTAGAGACTAGAGACTAGAGACTAGAGACTAGTGACTAGAGACTAGTGGATCCACGCGCAGACACCTGACAGGCTCGACACACTTGAAACCTTGTAAACCAGAACTGGCAACAGGGAAACTTGCAGGCAAGAACAAAGACGATGTAGAGACTTGATTAAATTGATCTTATGATCTGACAGCGTGAACCTGGCCTCCTGAAAATCTGCACAAACATCGGCGCGGAATGGGGTCCTTCAGGCTAGAGCGAGGTGCTCGGCGCAGGCGAATGACGTGCAGCGCACAGGCCTTCTTGAGGCATCCTCCCTGCCCATGGTACGGCATGGTAGGATTGCCTTCTTCCACGGGAGGTTCTGGTGAGACGAAGGAGGTGCCCGGCCTGGAATCACCCCACAGGGCCTTAGACCTCCATGCACCGAAGGTCTTGCAATACTGCGGTGTAGCACTAGCTCTATTGCAGCGGATTGGGCGTGATCAACCCTTCCACGGGCAACGTTGCAGACAGAGTAGGAAGGCTGATCCGTGAGCAGCTGCTTCTGGGACGCGGGCCGGGGTCGTAATCGGCCTCGGCTGGGTCTACTGGGCGAGGGTGTATGATGTTGACAGACCCGAAACACCTCACGACCCCAGTTAACATCACTGATGACGCGTCCCAGCGCATGCTGTAGTATGTATATTTGAAACTGGCAGAGCTTATAGGCTTCGACACTGACAGTAACATCACATTCCAGTGTAACCCTCAACAGTGACATCATTTCAGGTGTGACATCATCAATGATGACATCGTCTTCAATGTAGAGCTGTCGCGATTCCTCAAGTACCTCGAATAACTCGAATAATTAAATTGATCGAGGCCAAAATGATTCGCCTCGACACGGCATTTAGAGAGACTGTTTCTCACGGACGCTTACTGGTGTGGCACAGCGCTCTTCCTGTGTAAACACGTGAGGACACAGACAGACCAGAGAGCAGCTAGCTATAGCGACTAGCGAGCGGACCCCGCAAAATGGAACGAGGCGACGGAGAAAGCAGACAGGAGGAGCCGGGAAGGGAAGAACCAGGGCCGAAAAAGCGACCGAAACTGTCTAAAGTGTGGGATCATTTCACGCTGAAAAAGGACACGAACTCAGTGGTGTGCAAGTACTGTAAGACGATCCTTGCATATCACAACAGTCAATGCTTCAGCACCTGAACCGTAAACATCCAGTCTACGCATCCACCAGCGCATCTACGTCGAGCGGAGCAAGGTAACGTAACGTTAACTATACACAACGCTAATGTAAATGTATGCTAATGATTGCTACTTGATATTAAGACTAGTAGTAGTTGTGCTGCTGGCTTGCCACGTTGCCAATATGACTATTAGTAACTGCATACACGCTGCATTTTTTTGATGTGGCTTGCCGTTTTCTGTGAGAAATACAAAGCTCAACCTAACGTTAACCTAACGTTAGCGGCTAATTTAACAGCGTTTTTCAGCTATTCTGATATTTGTGTCAATAATAGGCAACAGGTCTAGGGTGTGTAAATGCGCATTCTCCAGTTTTGTTATGAACTTACCTAATAAATATCAATATTAATTATTATTTCACCTTTTTTTCAGCGGATCACAGCGTACAATGGACAGCTTTATAAGGACGGGTCCATCATGTTCAAGTGAACAAGCAGCTGAGTTCAGCAATAGCATTTTGAATATGATTGTGACAGACATGCGCCCTCTGTCCATGGTGGAAGATAAAGGATTCAGAAAGATGATTTCGAGTTTCAACCCGAACTACACACTTCCCTCAAGGACCTTCTTCACGAATAAGATGGAGAAAAAGTATGAGGAGGTCAAAGGCAAGTTGATCGAGAGGCTTAAGACGCCAAACATGATGGCACTCACTACTGACATTTGGACAAGTGTAGCGACAGAGGCCTATATGGGGGTGACGTGTCACTTTCTGAGAGAGGATTGGGAAATGGAGTCCCACTGCCTTACAACCATGCCCCTTGAAGAGAGACACACGGGTGCACATATTGCAGAGTGGATTGAAGAGGTTATGTAGGCAGTGAAGGAGAGAGGAAGTGAAGTGGTGAAGGGTTAAAGGAAGTAGGCAGTGAAGGAGAGAGGAAGTGAAGTGGTGAAGGGTTAAAGGAAGTAGGCAGTGAAGGAGAGAGGAAGTGAAGTGGTGAAGGGCTAAAGGAAGTAGGCAGTGAAGGAGAGAGGAAGTGAAGTGGTGAAGGGTTAAAGGAAGTAGGCAGTGAAGGAGAGAGGAAGTGAAGTGGTGAAGGGTTAAAGGAAGTAGGCAGTGAAGGAGAGAGGAAGTGAAGTGGTGAAGGGTTAAAGGAAGTAGGCAGTGAAGGAGAGAGGAAGTGAAGTGGTGAAGGGCTAAAGGAAGTAGGCAGTGAAGGAGAGGAAGTGAAGTGGTGAAGGGTTAAAGGAAGTAGGCAGTGAAGGAGAGAGGAAGTGAAGTGGTGAAGGGTTAAAGGAAGTAGGCAGTGAAGGAGAGAGGAAGTGAAGTGGTGAAGGGTTAAAGGAAGTAGGCAGTGAAGGAGAGAGGAAGTGAAGTGGTGAAGGGCTAAAGGAAGTAGGCAGTGAAGGAGAGGAAGTGAAGTGGTGAAGGGTTAAAGGAAGTAGGCAGTGAAGGAGAGAGGAAGTGAAGTGGTGAAGGGTTAAAGGAAGTAGGCAGTGAAGGAGAGAGGAAGTGAAGTGGTGAAGGGTTAAAGGAAGTAGGCAGTGAAGGAGAGAGGAAGTGAAGTGGTGAAGGGCTAAAGGAAGTAGGCAGTGAAGGAGAGAGGAAGTGAAGTGGTGAAGGGTTAAAGGAAGTAGGCAGTGAAGGAGAGAGGAAGTGAAGTGGTGAAGGGCTAAAGGAAGTAGGCAGTGAAGGAGAGGAAGTGAAGTGGTGAAGGGCTAAAGGAAGTAGGCAGTGAAGGAGAGAGAGTGTTGTGAGGGACTTGGATTTTTTTTTTTTCAATATTTTATATATAAAAAAATCAGCCCTCAAAGTCTTGGGACTTGACTTGGACTTGAGCTGAAGAAGACACTAGTTTAATACACACCAGTATGTGTAGAGACATTTATTTTTATTTATTTTATTTTTTAGGCACTGCTTAGCAAGGCAAGGCCCAGATTACGTCACCTCGCTCAATAATGACAGAAAAAAGAAAAAAAAGCACTGGTTGGGTTCATGTTAAAACTAAAGCAGTAAATATGTGCAATTACCTTGAGTTAATAAATACAGTTTTCTACAATTTAACTTGATTGTGGTTTCCCCCTTTTTGCATGCAAGTTTGAAATTGTTCCAATATAAACCACTAATGTGTGTACTCTTCCATTTTCCTTTGTTGTGAAGCTATCATACAGCGACCAGCGTGCTTGTGCACAGTTTACTGACATCACATTACAGGATTTCTGGGTCTTAAAGTTCAAATGTTTCAGTTATCTCCCGCTGCCATTTGGAAGCAGCAATGTGTGAAGTTGCCTCATGCAGCTGTAAGGTAAATGAACGATGTAAACTAGCTAGTAAGCCATTCATTCATATTATTTAACGGTTGCTGTACACTGGAAGAACTCAAACGTCAGGTTGAAAAGATGACACTGCCAGTTCTATGCAATTTAAAAATAAAAATGTTGCTTTTTCTAAGAAAGAAACTAATGTAGTTGTTTATTTGAAGAGATTTATCTTATTTTTTGGTGTATAGTTACGATAAGCCTTTGAAAACACAAAAAAGGGTTCTTATCCGATTACTCGATTAATCGATGGATTATTCGGTAGAATACTCGATTACTAAAAGAATCGATAGTTGCAGCTCTACTTCAATGATGACATGATTCATCACTCACTGTGGCATCATTATAAGTGACATCACTGTGGCATCATAACCTTCAACTGTGACATATTGTCAAGAGTGACATCATCAGTGAAAATGATAAATAATTAAATTGGCTAGTTAGCTAGATAGCAATTTGTCCGTGTTAGCAAGCAAGCTAAGTTATCTCACATTAGCTAGCTAAAAAAACAATATCACAGTTATATTTGTCAGTGATTTTGTGCATCACTTTTTGCTCCAACCAGCCGTTTATTCTGGTAACAACACGTCTTCTGCAGACAATTTAATGCTAACACAGCAAGCTACAAACTAACAGAGAAAGCTACAAGCTAACACAGCAAGATACAAGCTAACACAGCAAGCTACAAGCTAACACAGCAAGCTACAAGCTAACCAAGCTACAAGCTAACAGCAAGATACAAGTTAACACAGCAAGATACACGATAACCCACAAGCTAAGGTCCCTCTATGAATCGAAAGCACGATCTTGACTCTAGTTTTCCCTTAGCGTCGGTCACATTGCTGCGGTTTAGCCAGACGGGCTTCACTAGATACAACTTTTGTCTGTCTTTTTGTGCTTAACGTTATGTGGACTTTTTGTTGGATTCTCTGTTGGCGTTAGCTAGTGGGGATCTTCTCTGGTTCACTGGCGGAGTGCAGAAACGTCACATCTGGCTTTTTTGTTGTTGTTGGTCCGAGTTGTCCAAGTAAAACTCTTTATATACAGTAAGGATTTTACATCTATGATTCGATGATTTTTTTCTATGGGGAAATTAATAGGGAATTCCAGTCCTATGTGGAACCTGTTTTGGTTGACTTTTAGTTTGATTTATTTGCACTCTTTAAAAAAACTGAAATGGATAAAAATAAAAATGCAAACAACAAAATAATGTGCGGGAAGAGACAGGAAACCCTGGAAGGGCTTCTTATCCAGTGGTTCCCAAACTTATGGTTGCGACCCTAGCCTGGAATTCAAATAGGGTCGCGTGAAATAAAAACTAAAAAAAAATTACACCACACACAATTTAATATTACCGAAGATGATTAAGGTCACTTTTTTTATTTATTATTTTCAGGGATTTTTTTTTTTTTTTTTTAGTTTTGGGTTTAAAGTGATAGTCTGATTTCCGTTTGTCACATGTCACTATATTTCATTTAATTTCATTTCATTTAATTTGTATTTGTTCTGACCAAACACAGTACAAGAAACATACATACAATATATCTTGTTAACAGGTTACAGGTTACAGGTTTGGCCATATACTGCAAAGGCTTCATCCAAATGGACATAGCCTCAATCAACATTGTGAGTGAGTTGAGTGACTTTTATTTTATTTTATAGATGAACATATTTTAGATTATAACTTTAAATCAATATTCTGAGAATAAAGTCAGAATTCTGAGATTAAAGGCAGAATTTTCAGATTAAAGTCAGAATTCTGCGGGGTCTCGGGTCCCAAGATTGTTGTGACGTCAAACTATGGTCACAAGCCAAAGAAGTTTGGGAACCCCTGGCTTATGCACACTGCATAACTGTGCCTGGCTGCAGTGTGTCAGTGTGGTGAGAGTGAAAGCCTTCCAGACATGGCTGATGGCTCTGAGGACCTGCAGGAGGCCAGGCTGTCACAGATCAATGTCAATGTCCTGAACGCCGTCCTGCCCCTCCTCCTGCCCCTCCTCCTGCCCCTCCTCCAACCCCTCCCCCCCTGTCCTGACGAGGTGTTAATTAAAGCAGGAGCCCCCCCCGCCCCCCTTCCCCCCTCAGGTGAAGGTGAAGTGGGTCGATGGAGCCGTACAAAGACCATCAATACCTCTGATCAGCTAACGACGCTAACGACACGCTAACAAACACACACACACCGCACAACCGCACACACACACACACACACACACACACACACACACACATTCCAGGAGGAGAGCAGAGGATCGTGGGAAACAGCCCACCCAGGTATTGATCGGTGGCGTGAGGGGGCGGAGTGTGTTCTGGTATGTAGTGTGTGTGTGTGTGTGTGTGTGTGTACCTGCCTTGCAGCCGGACGCCATTTGCATTCAGCCCGTCTTTCCTCTCTGCTGAATAATTGATCAGTAGAGTTCTGCGTGTGTGTGTGTGTGTGTGTGTGTGTGTGTGTGTGTGTGTGTGTGTGTGTATGTGTGTGTGTGTGTGTGTGTGTGTGTGTGTGTGCGTGTGTGAGTGTGTGAGTGTGGTGTGCGTGCGTGAGTGTGGTGTGCGTGTGTGAGTGTGGTGTGCGTGCGTGAGTGTGGTGTGTGTGTGTGTGTGTGTGTGTGTATGTATGTGTGTGTGTGTGTGTGTGTTTATGTGTGTGTGTGCGCGTGCGTGTGTGCGCGTGCACATGCGTGCAGAGTGAAGGCTGCAGGCTTCACTCTGCAGCTTCTCTTCCTGCTGCCAGGAGCCGCTGAGCCAGGCAGCAGCCTGAGCAGCTGGTTGCGTTGCTGATTGTGTTTATGTAGTGACAGTGAAAGGTGTGCTTGTTACATCCCCCGGGGCGCTGCAGCTTGACGGAGGCAGTGAAGACCGTTTTTACATGAAGTTCTGACTCCGCCCACCCTGCACCTCTCCCCCCAGAGCTGGATTCTCTACATTGTCTACTGCAGGTTCCCCTATAGACCAAATCAGCAGGGATGTTTACATTTACTTCCGGTTACCCCTGGGTCCACACATTATAATGGTGGTGGACGGCACAAACTGACGTGTTGAAGACAAAAACAGACAAAGAAGACAAAAATGGTTCGTCCGTGTTGTGTTGTTGTTTAATATCATTCATAACAACACTTTCACTAACGTTAGTGGAGACCAGACTAGCTAATTTACCTGTTGGACCAGACCAGAGTAGACTTGAAGCTAAATTAAATTAACGTGGCGTCAGTAGCTCTGTCTGTAACGTTAACGAGTCTGCAAAAAAACAGCGAGTTTGACAGACAAACAAACGTTATTAGCTAGCTAACACTACATAAAACAAACACAGAAGAAAGGCTAGATACGTCGGACAAGCATGTTTACCAACCGTTTAACCATTTAAATTGAAAGTAGTCGGCCGAAAACAACGAGAGGGTTTGACAGCATTTATTTGACAACCCGCACATTTAAACCTGCCGCCTTCCCTAAGTGGTACCCGGAAGTAAATTTGTTTACATGGTGACGTCACGGTGATTTGGTCCATAGGTGGCCCGCGGGCCGAGATGCAGACGCCCCCTGCTGGCCATTTACACGAACGCACCATCGACCGTTTAGAAAAGATGGACAGAGTCAGATGGTTTTTGGACTGAAGCCGAGAGTATGAGAGTGTGGCCGTCGCCATCTTGGGGTTCTTGCCCGGATTAGCAACTATATGGGCAGGGTGAGTGCCCTGGGGCAGGGTGAGTGCCCTGGGGCATCAGCCAAAATGATTCAAACAAGATTGGACCTTTAAAATATGTTGTCTATATAATATTAATGGGAAGAGATGCATACAGGGACAAAATATAAATAGATATATGTAATAAATAGATATAAAGAGAAATAATTGCATTTGGAGTGTTGGCCCCCCCCCGCGCAGCAGCAAAAAATAGTTTAGCCCAAACTTTGTTGGAACAGGTCACTGATCAGTGTTGCCACATGTGCCTAAACAAGAAAAGAAATATGAACTGATCTCCCATCAGTTGTTAGTTAATCACAAATTCACAATGATAGCGACACCTGCCTCCCTCATTAATATCAGCACGAGGGTTTAATATTCCTTTAATATCTCTGGACTGTGAGTCAGTGATGCTCAAGCCTGTGGTTCCCCTATAAAGAGCCAAAGTGAAACGTCACTTCCTGCTTTCTCCCTGTACCAGCGTTGAGAAAAATATGAATGGCGGTGGACGGAGAATAAGGTTACTTTTTTGATCCCGTTTGAATTTTGCCACGGGGTGCCAACGCTAATTCTGTCAATTTAAAACGTGACTTTGCATGTCAAGAAAGTCGCAGTTTGTGTAACACAGCCAGGTGCATGCGAAACGGACCCCAGCACTGGTTCACCTAACTGGATTGGAAGTTGGAAACCCTCATGAATGTTCTGCTTGCACCTGTGTTACTTCCTGCCTTTTAGCTGTGTTAATCCGTCAAAAGAACATCTTGTGGCGGAAAGCCCGTTCCTCTCAGTCCCCTGCCTTTAGGCAGTGTAGAAATAAAACCACTCAGGCTGTCAGGGAAGCCAAAATCTCTCATTTCTTGGATACATCATGTTCTACCTGTGACTCTGATGCCAAGAAGTTTTGGAAGCCAGTCAAATCTATGGAGAACAAGCTCACTTCTCCTCATCTTCCCAACACAATGACATTTGGTGACACTGTTGTCACTGATAAATCTCGCATGGCCTCGCTTTACAATCAGCATTCCCATTTTGTCAACGCGGCCCATGTCTTCATGGCTATGCCCCCCACTGCTGCTTCATCACAGTCTCCTCTTCCTTCTCCCAGCTCTGGCGCCTTCTTCTTCAAACCCATCTTGACCTCGGAGCTCACCAAGCTGGACTCTAACAAGTCAGCTGGCTCTGATGGTCTCGAACCCATGTTTTTAAAAGCTGCTGCTCATATCATTGCTTCTCCCATCATGCGGCTTTTCAACTTGTCTCTTGAGCTGTCTGCCTTAGTGCCTTTCCTTCTGACTGGAAATTGCACTGCACTGGTATTTCCGCTCTTTAAAGGTGGCTCTGGCTCTGACCCCAACTGCTATAGGCCTATCTCCATCTTGCCCTGCTTGGCCAAGGTCTTGGAGAGGCTGGTTCATAATCAGCTCAGCCACTTCATGGCCTCAAACAACATCCTGTCCAACTTGCAGTCTGGGTTCCGGCCGGCCCACGGGTGCATCACAGCTACCCTGAAGGTCTTGGATGACATCATCACTTCCCTGGACTCCCAGCAGGTCTGCGTCGCTGCCTTTATTGATTTAGCTAAGGCCTTCGATTCAGTCAACCATTCCATCCTCTTACAGAGGCTCTCAAGCATCGGCCCCTCAACAAAATCCTGTAACTGGTTTGCCAGCTACCTTGCTAACCGTGTTCAGCAGGTGAAGACAGAAAACATCTTGTCCGACCCTCTTACCATCTCTAAAGGGGTGCCTCAAGGCTCCATCTTGGGACCATTCTGTTCTCCATCTACATCAATGATGTAGCCAGGGCTGCTGGCAATTATTTAATTCACCTGTATGCTGACGATACTATCTTATATTCAATGGGCCCTTCTCTCCACTCTGCGGCATCCACTCTTCAACATAGTCTTACCTCTTGAGCAGTCATTTCACAACCTCCACCTACTTCTTAATTCCAAGAAGACTAAATGTATTCTCTTTGACAGGAAACAAGATACCGCCAGCGCCACTAAGATCACCTGTGCCGATGGCTCTGAGCTGGAATTTGTTAAGTCCTACAAATACCTTGGCCTCTGGCTGGACCCATCCCTGTCTTTCACTACACACATACATCACCTGCAGTCCAAAGTCAAAGCTCGCCTGAGCTTCCTGTACCGCAATAAAGCATCCTTCACCCGCTCGGACAAACGCACTCTCGTCAAGATGACCATCCTGCCCATCTTCGACTATGGCGACACCATCTACAGAATCGCTTCCCCTCTCAGGAAACTTGACACGCTCCATCACTCTGCCATCCGTTTTGCCACTAGTGCACCCTTTACCACTCATCACTGTGACCTCTTGTACAATGTATCAGGTCATAAATAAAATCAACTCTCGTCTATGCGAGCTCGTCCCAATCTCCCTTCCCCTGTACACATACGATACCAGCGAAAAAAATCGTATTATTGGGGAAAAGCGCAAATTGAAATCCACTAGCTTAAGTATCGTGTGCAGAGGATGTCGGATATGGAACGAGCTCGATGGTTTTATTAAAATGTCACAGTCCTTTTCATCTTTAAAAAAAAAAAAAATGTTAAAAAGAAGTTACTATCCACTTATGTGTAATTGACTTACTTGTCTGACGAAGATTATCGAAATGACCAATGTGTCTTGCTCTAATGGTATTATGTATTTGGTGTATGTGTATGTGTGTGTGTGTGTGTGTGTGTGTGTGTGTGTGTGTGTGTGTGTGTGTGTTATGTGAGTGTGCGTCTGCGTCTGTGTCTGTGTGCGTCTGTGTGTGTGTGTGTGTGTGTGTGTGTGTGTGTGTGTTTGCGTGCGTGTGTGCGTGCGTGCGTGTGTGTGTGTGTGTATGTATGTATGGGTGTGCTGGTGTGTGTGTGCGGGGGGTGGATGCATGAGCGGCGGCTGGGTGTGTATGGCGTAACTGTATTGTCTGTTTTGCAATTCTGATGTCTTGGGTCCCCTGGCTACCATAAGAATTTCTTGCTTCTTTGGGGTCTCCCTTTCATGAAAACTTTTAAAGTGAATTGGTCCTCAGAAACCTGAGTCTCTCTCCATCTGTATAAGGTCATGTCCGTCAACCATAGTTGGAAAGAAGGTGAAGAGGAGGACTTCCATTCCTTGAGGATGAGTTTTTTTTGCAACAGTTGTCCCCTGTGTCAGAGACTGTTGCACGGCTGTGGGGAAGTCCAGAGACGACTCCGAGCAGCCGAAGATGGCGAGTTCTGCCTCCGGCTGTAGGGTTATTTTGTAGGCCTTAGAGTACCAGTCAAGTACTTTGGCCCAGAATCCCCTTAGTGAAGGGCAGGACCAGAAGGCATGAGATAGTGTGCTCTCCGACACTTGACACCTGTCACACAGTGGTGAGACAGAAGGGAAGATCTTGTGCAATTTATGCTTGGAATAGTGAAGATGGTGAGCAAATTTAAATTGGATCAACTGGTGTCTGCTATTGACTGAGCAGAGTTGTACCACAGACAGACTCCGTTCCTATATAATGTCAGATAAATCAGTACCAAGTTCCCCCTGCCATGCCTCTCTAATCCTCTCAGTAGAAGCTGTGTTGCAGTTGTCAAACAAACATACAAATAATCTAGAGATAAGATGCTTGGAGTGAGAAGGGCTCAGCAATACATGGAAAAAAGCATGTTCATTTGGGAGCTCTTCAAAGGTGTGTGTGCCCCGGCCGGGACATTAACATTAATGTTACACACACCAATTTCACAAATGCGGACGTCTGCAACGTTACTTTGCGGAATGCGGACCTTATTTCCAACTTAACATATGATGTTTTACTCAATCAGATCACTTTCGTTTCATTCGGATCCCCACAGAAGATATTCAGCTCAGAGTAGAGTCCTGGAACAGGCTATAATATAACGGGTGAAAACGGGGCATGCATAATGCATTCTGTAAACAACATTATGTTATGTCACGCTGCGATTTATTATGGTTGTTAATGTTATATATAGAGAACATGAATTAGCTCTGTAACGAGCCTCCATGCTGCTGACAGCCTGCTCTGTTTGCTGACAGACTGTCCGTCACATTGATACATGATCCCAGACCGGCTCAAATAAAAACACGCAGCCATTGAATTCATCGTCCATAATCTCGAGATCAGATATCACAGCCAGCGGTGTCTAGCTGCATGCTACAGATCTACTTCTCTGGGCTCTGAAATCTGCCTTGCAGAGTTGGAGCTCAGAGCAGTCGATCTACAGATCTACAGATGGAGCTCAGAGCAGTCGATCAACAGATCTACAGATGGAACTCAGAGCAGTGTGTGGAGGTCAGACACTTCTGTTTAGGTGTTTATTTATTGATGTACTGAGATGTTGAGAGGAAGACGAGAAAATAAAGTTACATATAAATGAATATTTATCAGACAGAAACATGAGATGCAAGGACGTTATATAGTCAGCGCTTATAGTGCACGGCACGCACGCACACACACACACACACGGACACACGCACACACACTCTCACCGCACATACCGACAGATGCAGGCATGGATGTCACTCTATATGTACACCCCACACACACATTGATATGACTGTGTGTGTGTGCGTGTGTGTGTGTGTGTGTGTGTGTGTGTGTGTGTGTGTGTGTGTGTGTGTGTGTGTGTGTGTGTGTGTGTGTGTCCGTGCGTGTGTGTGTGTGTGTGTATATGTACACCCCACCAGGCACGTGCACACATAGACATGAAAGGGGGCTTGAGCCCCTGCCTTTTTTTCAGTCTGTAAAAAGTGCCCTTTTTTTTTTTTTTTTTTTTTTTTTTATTATTATACATTTTTCATTTTCATTCCAACAACACATGAACAAAACAAACAGCTCAGACACATTAAAAAATAAAATAAAAAGTGCCCTTTCCTGACCATGAATGCATTTCTAATGGTGCTTTGTATGGAAATTGCCCTTTCCATGCCGTCACTGAAGGCAGCATTCAAAGAGAAATGCCTTTTCCGAGCTCTCTTGGCCTGAATGCACCATTTGTAATAGGCCTCTGCATGGAGCAGTGTTTTTCTAAACTGCCCCTGAAGGCACCAACCCAAAAATGAACCCAAAAATGAATGAATAAATAAATACATAAATAAATAAACCACCCAATAAATAAATAACCAAAATATAGGGAACAAATGCAGAATTGTTGCTCTTGAAAATATTTTTTACTTTACACTATTGGAAAGGGATGTTGTGTTGTTGAATCCGCAAAAAATAAAAATAAATCTAATACACCTTATCTAAATCTTCTGTCTTGCTTTTTAGAATTATGGTTAAAATGCATGGTATATTACAAGCCTCACTCAGTATCGTTCAATGTTTCTGCCTGTGTTGGGAGAAAAGGAGCAAATACATATTGATGCTTAAATGATTTCACAACAGTATTGCAACAGCATGCAACTTTTATATACTAATATTATTCAGTTATGGAGTTATTTTTCCGTGACAAGTCTCATCCTAAAATGAGATATTCCTCTAAATCTGGTTAAAATCGGAATATTTAAAATGAGTTATACCCCTAAATTGGCCTTCAAATTGCCTCAAATTTCCGCCGCCGCCCTCCGGACGGCGGCTGTAGTGCCCTTTTATGAATTTGAGCCCCTGCCCCTCTAATGTTCTCTGCACGTCCCTGCACCCCACACACACACACATTGATATGAGTGTGTGTGTGTGTGTGTGTGTGTGTGTGTGTGTGTGTGTGTGTGTGTGTGTGTGTGTGTGTGTGTGTGTCCGTGCGTGCGTGCGTGCGTGCGTGCGTGCGTGCGTGCGTGCGTGCGTGTGTGTGTGTGTGTGTGTGTGTGTGTGTGTGTCCGTGCCTGTGTGTGGGTGCGTGTGCGTGTGCTGGGGTGACATGTTCCCAGGGAAACATGATCTCCCATTGATCCAGATGGGAGGACAGCTAGCTGCCGCTAACGCTAACTAGAGAAAGCCTGACTGGATCTCATTACAGAGCCACGATAGGTACTCTGTGTGTCTGTGTGTGTGTGTGTGTGTGTGTGCGCGTGTGCATCTGTGTGCGTGCGTGCGTGCGTGTGTGTGTGTGTGTGTGTGTGTGTGTGTGTGTGTGCGCGCGTGCGTGGGTGTGTGCATTACACATTATTGCACACAGACCACTTGATCAAGTTCAGTCCCTGATGGGAAGAGTTCAGTTATTGTTTAGGGCTGCACGATGACATCATCACGATGACATCATCACGATGACATCATCACGCCATCGGTATCGGCTGATATAAGTGAAATGAAAGTTAGAATGAAGTATGGCGAACGAACATTTCTGCTGATATGACGGTAAATAAAAAGGCTGATAAAAAGACTCTTTAATAACGCTAACCCCAATCAAGAGAGAGCATCCAAGCCTGTATAGCAGGGATGGGCAACTTTGATGATAGAGAGGGCCACAAAAAAATGTCGTCTCTACCAGAGGGCCAGATTTTGCTGAGGGTTGGGGGCCGAATGGCGCCGGCGTGAAACATTTTGGGCACTTGAAGCCAGGGTTAGAGGAATAACTCATTTTAAATTAACAGTTGTGATGTCACTATTCAGTCTTAACCACCAATATTTGATCCTTTTCTCACTCACTCCTATGTCACCACCTCCTTGAAATTAACTTTTTTGACCACCTGCCAACATGGCTGCTAGATTTTAAAGTTACCAGCCAATTAGAATTTCCACTAGCCAAAATGTTTTTCTTAAAATAAACCAGAATATGAGTGGGTTAATTTAAGCATAAGTATCAGTAAGTGTCCCGGGATGATCAAAGCCTGTGTTGAGGGTCACACGAACAAAATGCACTCTTGAAGCTAAATAAATCCAAAACCAATGAGTTAATTATTTATTTATTTTTTACTTCAATGTAGAACAGTAATTTCTTACACATGAGATTACTTTTAGCCTTTTAGTCATAAAGATTATTGAAAGATATTCCATATTCCAGACTGAAATGTTATAACAGAAGTAGAGTATTGGCCAGAATGACATGAACATTTGGACACTTATTCAGCGCGTTTCTTGCATGTTGCTTTCAGGTGCACTGTAAAGAAATTAAAAATAAAATAATAAATAATAATAATTGCAATTCCAGCGCGGGTCACACAGGGGGCGCCAGTTGCCCATCCCTGCTGTATAGGATGTAGGGTAGTCACGATACTAGAATTTCAACTTCGATATCGATAACCAGTGCATGTTGCTTTCAGGTGCACTCTAAAGAAATAAAAAATAAAATAAAAAATAATAATAATTGCAATTCCAGCGCGGGTCCACAGGGGGCGCCAGTTGCCCATCCCTGCTGTATAGGATGTAGGGTAGTCACGATACTAGAATTTAAACTTCGATATCGATACCCAGAAAAATAAACGACAAAGTAAAAGACAACAATATATACTCAGCCCAACACCATGCATGTCCCATCATGACAGTTATAAATTGCAGGGTAAAGTTGTGCCACTGTGGCTCTGTTGCTCCAAAAAAGTCCCATACCTGGGATCCATGCATAAAATGCTCTGCTAACTACATCCCTGTTTATTTTCTTTGCTTCTTGTGAAGCATCTTTTCATTGTAGTTCAAACACTGTTGGTAGTTGTCGTCCAAACAAGTTCATTTTGTCTAACTCGTCTGTTGATATTGTAGGCTGAGTGTTCAGGTCTAGTTGTTGCAGTTGTTTCCTCTACGCTTCAATCTACGCAAATAATTGTGTATCTTGTTAAGTTAACAGACGATTACTCGGGCATGCCTAGCTCCGTTGGAACTCTTTCGGCTAGCGCCTAGAAAGAGTTCCGTCTCCCTGCATAGACTTGCATGCGACTCTGGCTCCCAAGCCGTCTAAATCAGCGATACGGAGGTATATTTATAAGAGCCACAGAAACATTTCAAAGCCACATACTTGAGAAGAAGGGTTCATAGCTTCTCGAAGTCTGGGTTAGAAAGCTCGACCCTGCTCATAAATGCCTCTTTTCATCTGAAGTCTGTGCTGCTGATATTATTTTGTACCGAGCTTTCGACCAGAGTGGCGCTGTGACGGCTGGGCTCTAACCCGGGAAAAATGATGAGGGATCATAACAACGTGGAAACAACAACAACAACTTGTTCCTACTCTGCCTACCCTCTCTGGCGGGTGCTGGGTGATGGGAAACACGTCAAGAACTGTGCGCCGCTTGTGGTAACTTTTTGTTTTTGTTTGGGGGGCGGGGAAAGTGTCGCCACAGACACAAGTTCATAAAGGTTCCAATACAGAGAGATGCAAGGGCTTTCATCAATGGACCATAGGTTCAATCACCATTGTGTTCACTCAGTTGAGGATATATAGTGACTTTACAGACATGTATTTACATGAACATCTTCTGGATTATCACTTTAAGATGAAATCATTTCGCCCCTGTTTGCTTCTGACATTAGAGAATCAAAGTTAAAATGGTATCAACAGCTAAACGTAAAGGCAGTACATTTGAAGATGCAGCAGCAAGGTCATTAATGTAAATGAAAAAGGAATAAATGTCTAATTTGAGAATTTCAGACATATCGTTCTCTGTTCTGTAGTGTGTGTATACATATATACAGTATATGTGCGTGTAATATATATATATATATATATATATATATATATATATATATATATATACATATATACAGTAGGGCATTCACAGACTAGTCGACTAGTCGACTAGTCGACTAGTAAAACCACTAGTCGACACTGTGCTTAGTAGTCGACTAGTCGTTTTAGCAAAAAAAAAAAAAAAAAAAATTTTTTTTTTTTTTTTTTTTTTTTATATCTTTAAGAAAGAACATACATGGACTATCATATCCCATATCCCCCACAAAGAACATCAAAACACAACAAAACAAAACAAGAAAACTGCATAAGATACACAATAATCCAAGAACAAACAAGACTATTGGACAAACAACCAAACAAAAACAATGCATTCAAAGTAAATACATAGATCTTGCCCTGTTGGCAGCTAGGAAATGCATAGCTTTAAATTGGAAAGCATCCAATCCCCCAGCTGTAGTTCACTGGTGGAATGAACTCTCAAGCTACCATACGTTGGATAACATTTACTACAAGAGCAAAGGCAGATTCTTAGACATCCCCAAAATATGGCAACCACATACAGAGTTTGACTTTAATAACTTTTTACCCCAGTGTCATTAGGCTTATCAGGATAGGAGCTGAATGCATTGTTTTTGTTTGGTTGTTTGTCCAATAGTCTTGTTTGTTCTTGGATTATTGTGTATCTTATGCAGTTTTCTTGTTTTGTTTTGTTGTGTTTTGATGTTCTTTGTGGGGGATATGGGATATGATATTTCATGTATGTCGTGTAAATACCTCATGTTCTTTCTTAAAGATTAAAAAAAAAAAAAAAAAAAAAAAAAAATTAAAAATAAATTAAAAACGGTTAGTCGACTAGTCGACTACCTTTAGGGACGACTAGTCGACTAGTAAAATTCACTAGTCGTGAATGCCCTAATATACAGTATATGTGTGTGTATTATATATATATATATATATATATATATATATATATATATATATATATATAGTATATGTGTGTATTATATATATATATATATATACATATATACAGTATATGTGTGTGTATTATATATATATATATATATATATATATATATATATATATATATATATATATATATATATATACTGTATATATATATATACTGTAATCTGTGGGTATATATATATTTTAAAGATTTAAAAAAAAAAAAAAAAAAAAAAATTAATTAAAAAAAAATTAAAAACGGTTAGTCGACTAGTCGACTACCTTTAGGGACGACTAGTCGACTAGTAAAATTCACTAGTCGTGAATGCCCTAATATACAGTATATGTGTGTGTATTATATATATATATATATATATATATATATATATATATATATATATATATAGTATATGTGTGTATTATATATATATATATATATACATATATACAGTATATGTGTGTGTATTATATATATATATATATATATATATATATATATATATATAAAATCATTTCATAACCATCTGTTTGCACATTCATGAAAAGCATATTTGGAAAAGTAATATGTCATCAGTTTCACTGTATCGAAAGCTAAAGATGCCCAGAGCATATTCCTTGTTATTGAAGGCAGAATAGATTGAGTAGTGCTGTATTATATATCTGCTGTGATTCTTTCACAATCCATATTGATGTTCACACAGAATGTTATGGTTATTTCATTCAGAATTCTTTTATACACAAGTTTAAAAAAAAAACGAAAAACACGGTACAACAGATATTGGGCGATAATTTGTAAAACACATACAAACACACACACACACACACACACACACACACACACATACAAACACACACACACACACACGCGCGCGCGCGTCGCTTTGCAGTCACTTCACAATCACAAACTCAAAATGAATTCAAATTTAACTAGAGACCATCTTGCAGTGGGATCCCACAAGCCGTGATGGCAAGTTGATGTGGGCTAGCCAGGGGCGTAAAGTGGAGGCTTCAGTGACGCGTACGGACCATTATTGGCATCGTGAAGCACACCCTCTCGTGTAATATTGCCTAAATGTATCCTGTTACTATTTGTTGCTAAAACGACACGATTTCCCCCCAGGATCAATACGGTTTCATCTAATCTGATCTCAATCTAATCTGATCTGATGTAATCTGATCTAATCTAATGTCAGTGCTGTGACAGTAAAGACACACTGCTGGCTGGCTTTCTGTCAATGGTGATGCAGCTCGTTCCCAAAGTGACACCAACAACACTCTCTGTTATCAGTCATGCCGTCCTCTGCCGCCTGACAGCCAATCAGATCGGAGGCTGACAGCCAATCAGATCGGAGGCTGACAGCCAACCAGAGCTGAGGCCGGGGGTCAAAGTCAAGGTGGGTCGGTGGGTGGGTGGCGGACCCCAAGGTGTCCAGGGGGACGGGAGGGACGGGGTGGGGGATGGGGGGGGGGGGGGGGTGTAGAGTTACAGGAAGCAGCTGAGCCCAGCGGGGCTGAATTATTAATAAGCTAATGGACAACTTTCATTTTTTTTCCTGACGTCACTTTAAACTCCAGGAGGAAGAGATCTGGAGTCACCTGAGAATTCCCACGAGGACTCAAGACACCAGAACGTCAAGGAGAAAACACATCCTGATGGAAGGGAAGAGAGTGAGAGAGAGTGACAGAGAGAGAGAGAGACACACACAGAGAGACAGAGAGAGTGACAGAGAGAGAGACACACACACACACAGAGAGACAGAGAGAGTGACAGAGAGATAGCCAGAGAGTGAGAGACAGAGAGAGTGAGAGACAGAGACTGACAGACAGACAGAGAGAGAGCGAGTGACAGACAGAGAGTGAGAGAGAGACAGTGAGAGACAGAAGCTACTTTCACACACAGATCGCGCAATATTGCCGTTCAGAAGGTCCGCAACGCAGGCAGCCTTGCCACAGAAACTGCGTTCACACAGAACCAAGCAGCACCACCATATTTCTGCCCCGGAGTGCGTTTTCAGATAGCATCCACCCCTCCCGGATTGAAATGGGGGTGAACCATGGGCACTGAGTTTCATTATTATAATTAATCAAAGTCCCACAAATTAAAATGGTGCTGGTCACCAAGTCCGGTGAAAATATTTTTAGGCTACATATTATATTATAATATAATTATATTATTATTATAATTACATTATTATAATATTAGATTATATATAAACTCCTCAAAAAAAGTTCGGAAACGGTATTTCAGTCCATTATTTCTCCCCTTTAATAATACCAATTGGTATTCTATTTTATATCGTTGGAAAGCCTGATTAGTCACCTTTACAACGAAGTACAACTTGTAAGGATCGTGCATTAGTGGAATGAGCAACACAGCTAAACGTGTGGGTAGCGCCGCCACAAAATGTGCCAAAATCCGCGCTGACAGGGTTCTGTGCAGCCTCGACTTGGAGCCTTGCCACCGACTAGCGGCGACAGCGAGACTGTGCATACTCCAACGTAACTCGGCGCGTTGGCTGCGGTACACGTCCAAAACACTAGGTGGCTTGTGGTACACTCATGTCCATTACATCTGACGTGATCGTGTCGAACTTGCAATCATGTCGGTGGGGGGACATTTTATTGTCCGTCCATTTCAAAACTCATTCCGGTGAGCCTGCAGAAGGCTTTGCTAGATGAGGGACAAGCACTGTTAAATGAGGAAATGGCATTTCCTCATTCCTCACAACAACTACGTCAGCAGATATGTGCGCGGCCCAAGGCAACGGCCAATCACAGCTCTCGTGCTGGTCACGTCCGCGTTGACGCCGTGGAGTCACATACGCCGATAGGACGGCCAGCTGCGGCGACCCCTCGGCGCAGTCGGCGCTGGTGATTTCACGTAACAATAAAACCAGTTTTACTCATCAGGAGATCAGGACGTCACACCCATTCGCACCTCTGTTCCGTGTTGCCTCTCCTACGCTTTCAGGTGCAGGCGGGATGGAGGCTGATTCGGCGCTGTGACTACCCCCAGTGGCGGAACGGAAGGTGTAACTCAATTATCCACGACTCCGCTTTCATCACTTTCACATCGGAATACATATTCTGTAACATTTACCGCTTTCAGAACGTGTGTGAATGAGGCTAGAGTGACAGAGAGACAGACAGAGAGACAGACAGAGACTGAGAGACAGAGAGTGAGAGACAGACAGAGAGTGAGAGACAGTAGCCTCTTCTCTCTGCCAGTGGGCGGGGGGAGGGGGTGCGGTAGCATGTATCGATAACAAGAAATGTGATGTGGAAACAGCTTTAGCGAATCTGTAACCAAACTCCATTCACAAACATGCCGTTTTAATGGAGGATCCATTCCGACCATTCAGGCAATAACGTGGGGTGGCAATGTGCCAAAAATGAGCACTTGCCTTTGTACTCAAAATAGTGGTCGCACCGTCGTCAATCTGTGGGTGATTTATTTTACAAGTGGCATTCAAGTCATATCGGATTAGTTTTCAATTTATTTCTCCCCACAAAAGTTAGGCTAGGCCTATGTCTCGATATAGGCTGTCAGTCAGTCAGCTCCTCTCATCGACATAACCAAATAGGCTCCTCTCCACAGTTGTGTTAACTTGGACGCTCACACAGTCACAGTCACACAACACTGGCTGCCTCAAATGGCTGCCTCACACAATACTTGGCTGCATCCAACTCGAGAAAACTTTTCAGACCCTCCTGGAGACAATCTTTCTCAGAAGAGACTAACGCGACAAATCTGGAGACTTTTTCTAACATGGGAATGATGGGATTTACATTACCAGCAAGCAGCAGTAAAAGCAGGCAATGACGATAGCTGGGTAAGTCCCGCTAGCATCTATGCTAAGTTAGCAAAGTACAGCGAGAGCCAGCTGAAGCACATGGCTATTATTAATGTCAACGTCCATATTAATTAGCCATATGCTTGCGCGATGACATTGTGTATTGGCGATGTCAAAAGGTGGCGATTGACGATCTGACTGAGGTCAAGATCGGGCAACTCTAGTAGGCTATCATCTCCCTTGTTGCATTTTTAAACTGGCAGATGGGGGACAAAGAAACGATTCAACTTTTAGTTGTTTACTCACCTAATTTGGCTCTCTTCCAAATAATCCAGCCACGTAACTAACGCTACGTCCATTCATGAAAAATAATTATGGGACATTAACTCATTGAGTGCTAGAGATGCTGCGATCGAGATTTTTCAATTCCGATCCGATTTCGATATTTTAGCTCAAAACCGATCCGATTCCGATCAAATTTCGATACCCGATTCGATACCGATTTCGATCCGATACCGATACAGCACATATTTAAGTCTCTCTATGCTGTCTGATAGCTAGCAGGCAACACACATTTTTAGGGTTAGGTATGTATGTGTGTGCTTTGGTAATATAGTATGTAAACGATTTAGTTCATCTAATTCATTTGATGTAAAACTAAAACATAACAATCAAATTAGGGCTGGGCGAGATGGATGATTTAATATTCCATAGCTCTGACCTAAGCAAATCTGACATCACTATTGTGATATAATATTTTTTTTAGTAAAGTGTATCACTCAAGTCAATACAAAAAATAATGGCTTTTATAGAACCGAAAGCCTAGCTGCTTAGTCTGCAGATAAAACATAAAAAATTACATTTAGACTCTTATTGGCATGACGGCAACATATAAGCGGTCTGAATTTTGCATGGGGCCAGTTCTATAGTGAGGCATGGAAAGCCTCACTATACGCCATCATATCTGTGTCGTTTCACTTTTGACTGAAAAATGATGCCTGTAGTCTAGATTAAAGAAAATACATGTATGTGATGTTGACAATTATGTAGGCTATGTGCGCATTCGTTTTCCTTATAGATCATGAGTGCTCCGCAGCTAGCTACGTTAGCTTGCATGTAACGTTTAGCGTTAGTTGATTTTGGAGACACAAACCCTGGACGTTTCATTTTGAGTAGGCTAATGCATGAGGTTCTCTATGGTTTACGCCAGCTCTGGGAGTATGAAATGCTTTAAATGCGGGGGTTTTGGTCACAACAAGCTTGTGGAGCGCTGCCTTGCAACTAGATAGCCTAACCAGCTAGCTAACGTTAGCCATCATCACAACAGCTAACGTTACGTTAACGCCAAAACAAATCCGCTGCCTCATCCCCACGTTTGGTTTAGAGTAACGGCAGCTCAGACTTTCCCCTAATCTCAGAAACCTTGCGGGACATGTATTGCAAATTGCAATAGTGGTTGTTTTGTTATAATTTGAAACTGTCAAACTGGTGCGGACGCGTGATTTCGAATCGCACATAGGTTAAGGACGGGTGTGTCTGACGTTTTGGCCCTGGCCATCCTAGGCTCAACGCGGCCTCTTTGCTGCTGCTGCTGCATGCTGGATAGAAATCCTGGAGCGGAGTCATGGAATGGAGTGCTTATATCGGAGCCTTGGATCGGTCATTTTCGCTGGAATCCGATCCGATCCGATCCATGTTTTTTGGCTGATATCGCGCCGATATCCGATCACATGATCGGATCGCAGCATCTCTATTGAGTGCCACGGACGTCGATCGACGTCAAAGTAAATAGTGACGTAGAGTGCCACGGACGTCGATCGACGTCAAATGCGTTTTTTTACGGTGGGACGTGGATCAAAGCCTCCTGGATCTCCTGTACAAATATTGTAGCTTTTGGAGGTGTATAACCTATTTTACAGACCCATTAGGTGGCGACAGTGCTCTCCAGATTAGAGGAAGGTCCGGAAAACTGCAGGAAAAATCCCGTGATCAAAGAGAAACCGCTCATGCTGCAGCCAGAGCCATATAGATGGCTCTGACTGCAGCTTGGCTGCAGCTGATGTTGGCTGGCAACAGCAGTCAATCCGCGCACACAACTGAGCTCCTCTGCCTCTGTCTGTCTGTCTGCATAGTTTCTTCACACGATTAGCCGCCAGAAAGGCAGCACCCGACGCCGAAGGGCCAAACCTTTCCATGCAGTCCGGTTTGCCATTTCCTTGTCGCGCTGGGAGCCGGCGCAAAAAAACGGAGCCATCCGAAAATAGACTGGGTGCGTGTGGGGAGGAGTTTGCAGCTGAGGGGGGGAGAGGGGGGTGGGGCACGCATGCACCACACAACTACACCACGTCACTACATCAGAAAATATTATCTTCAGACTCAGAATGTGCTTGAAATGCTGCATTTCACAAAAGGCGGAATAACTCAGCTTCTAATTTGAAAAGTGTATTTTTGCTCAAAACAGCCTATCTTCTCCGGCTCATAACTAAAGAACGGAAAATGGGATCAATAAACTTTTTTTTGCAGATGATAGAAGAGAGTCTCCTCGTTCTTTGTGCGTGTTCGGTGTTTACATAGTAATATCACACAATATTCTGTGGGCCTCGAGAAATCACTGAAAACGCTCTGAAACTCTGGCATTGGGAGCGTCCGTTCTCCAAAAGTGGCTGGCACTCAATGAGTTAATGGTTTGTAAAGTCCCACAACCCGCCCACTCAGACATAACAGCTACATGATCGGGATCATGAGCTGCCAGTGTTAAACAACAGCCACTTTTCCTATAATGCGGATCCTATACTAGGGGTTGAGATGGTCATGACCCGCACTCGCGGGAGTGCGCATAAGCCGGCTAATTGTTTTTTAACATGCAGGCCAACCGGCTAGGAGCTGGTTATAATCCGGATTCCACTGCATGTTAAGAAGTGGCTAGACTGACAGAGAGAGAGAGATAGACAGAGAGTGAGAGTGAGAGACAGAGAG
Source organism: Poromitra crassiceps (assembly GCF_964638095.1). Taxonomy (NCBI): domain Eukaryota; kingdom Metazoa; phylum Chordata; class Actinopteri; order Beryciformes; family Melamphaidae; genus Poromitra; species Poromitra crassiceps. The sequence goes on along the minus strand of NC_139626.1, from coordinate 68,470,719 downwards.
AGTGAGAGACAGACTGACAGAGAGAGAGTGACAGAGAGAGAGTGACAGCGAGAGAGTGACAGAGAGAGAGTGAGAGAGAGACAGAAGTCGGGTTTCCATCCACCTGTTTTTATGCGAAATTTCAATTTGCGCGTAAAAAAAACGGAGTGGAAACGCTGGCAAATTCGCAAAAACCTCCAAATATCACACACAAAAAAAAAAAGTTTTCACACTTGAGGGAGGTGGATAAGTCGATAAAGGTGTATCGATAAAAGTTAATGGGATAAGTGCAGTGGAAACAGATGAAGCTGGGAGAGAGACAGACAGCAGGTGGAAAGACAGACAGCAGGTAGAGATAGAGAGAGACAGACAGCAGGTAGAGATAGAGAGAGACAGACAGCAGGTGGAGCTGCACAGTACGTGACCGCATGTCACAAACTGAGAGACAGCCCACAATGACCTGTCCCACCTTAATTTACTCTTCCTTTCCTTTCTCACCTGTTTTACTTCTCAACTGTCTGTTTATCATCACTATTGTATGGGGAAAATAGAGAGGTCATAGAGCAAGCTATCAGGACCATGGACAGCGCTCTGACACCTGCTAACAGACAGTCAAAGTAAGCAGCACCTGAGAGCAGAGGAGCTGTCTCTTTCCCTGTGGTCCTGTAATGACTGCTCAATCCAAAACTCCCAGGGGCGTCCTGGCTCACCTGGTAGAACGCATACCATTAAGGCGCTGTCGTTCGCGCAGCTGACCCAGGTTCGAATCCGACCTGCGGTCCTTTGCTGCATGTCGATCCTCCCCTCTCTCTCTCCCTGCTTTCCTGTCGCTGTCTAGCACGTACTGTCCTATCAATGAAGACAAGATGGCCCCCAAGAAAATATAAGAAATCCCAAACTCCGAGATCCAAAACAAAACAAACAGAACACCCGGCACACTCAGGTCCAAAGTCTTCTCATTTATTTCTGAACTCGAGTTCTGTCTGTCTTGAGCAACTCCGGCCGGCACAATGTTTGCTGCTGTTTTTCTCCCTTATGTCCATGCGTCCAATCACATCGTCATTCTTAACGCAGAACCCGCCCACCAGCTGTGTCCTGGATGCATATGTTTTGTGTTGAGAGCTTGTCATAGTGCGTGTTCATGTGCCGTCCGTGACGCCCGTGACGTGACGTGACGTTAGGGATGGGTACCGAACTCGGTACTTTTACAGGCACCGACCGAATTACGTCGGTACTGCCCCGTACCAGTTCACATAAAAACGAACGGTACCAAATTTCGGTACTTGAACGCATCTGAGTAATAGAAAGAGAGTGGTGAAAATAGAAATTCCGACGGAACCTTAAGGCAACACGCGATAGCGCGTTACGTCAGTACGTCACTCTGGTTCTGAAAGCAAAACAGGACCAGCCGAAAGTTGTGGCTACACTTTACCAAGATAGACTCAGATAACACTGGTTGCAACATGTGTGATGTGAATTGCAAAGCTGGCCAGGGAAACACCTCAAACTTGAGGAAGCATGGTCAAACACAAGATATATTTAGCTAAATGCTGAAGACTGTAACGTCTTAGATAGGCTGAGGGTGAATGAAGCAGATAGCCTACCGCACCGGAGCTAACGTTAGCAGCACCTCCTCAGCTGTAACGTTGAGAGAGGCATCGACTTCTACAACATCAAGTAACGTTATTTAATTAGCTAGCGTTAGCTGGATAAGTTGTTTCACTGCCGTTGTGGTTGTTAGATAACGGGGCTTTTCACTGTCTTCACAACGACTGCAAACGTTACTACGTTAAACGTTAAACGCTAACGTTACTCTTGCTGCAGTAATTGTCAAGGGTTCAACAGAATGTATTTCCTCAGCCTGTATAGTAGCTATCAACATGAAATAAAAAGCATTTGAGAGCTTAAACCCGTGGGTTTTTATTTGGAAGGGTTACATTTGCCATAATCTTTATTAACATTTCTTAAAATGCATTAGAATATTTTTAATTTTAATTTTTGGGGTTAAAGATAAAACATTTTTTTAATGAACATTAGGGCAAATATAATACGAAAAGCCAAAGGGTTAAGCTCTCAAATGCTTTTTATTTTATGTTTCTATGTGCTACAGAGCCTGAGATATGAAGGCTTTAGTGAATACTGACCGCTCTCTCTGAGAAGTTTGGATTATTTATTTTTTTACAACTGTAATTTTTTTTGTTATTAGAGCGTGTAAAGTACCGAAAATGGTACCGTTTTGGGTACCGTACCGAATTCCAGGTACCGGTATCGTACCGGTATCGGTTCAAATGTGAACGGTACCCATCCCTACGTGACGTCGCCTGAAAATAAGCTCTTGGGTAGCCTCTTTGTATTTCCATACATTCCAAAGCAGCAAAGAGCAGATGAAAATGTCCGCGTGAAAGACAATGTCAAGTCCTCCAGGTGACAAACCTCGGGCACACTGATTGAGGATTTGAAAAGGGCGCTTCATATCAAAAAGGTTGCTGACCCCTGGTATATAGATATTAAGTGTGATGAACTTTAAGCATCTTAAACCCCAGTAACCTGGTCCATCCAACTCCTCCAAACACACAAAGTTCCTCAAGAACTTCAGCTCTCAAACTCTGCTTCATGGCTTTCATCATTCGTTTGAGGCAGGAAATGGGCGTGTGCTTTCCAAAGTGTTTCTGCTGTGTGATAGGCTGTTAGATCTATCCATATCGAGTAAAACACGTCCAATCACATCATCGTTATCGACGTGATTTTGATCTCCGTCCCCTATCGAGATCGTTTTATCGCCCAGCCCGAGAACGATCCCTCCACGAAAACCAAACCCTCTATCAAAACCAAACACGCCCTCAAAGCCTACAACCCCCTGCCTTAAGTCGAGCTGAAATGAAAAACTTTTTAACTATTTCAGAGCACATCCCAGGTCATACAGTGCACCTAACAATATGCCAAAACAAAATCACCCAAAAAAATCTAATTTATTTGGTTTTTCACATCTTCATTCATAAAGAAATCTACAGTGTGCTGACGTCAGCTAGCAGAACATTTCAACCCAATTTCAACATGACATGACAGCTGTCAATCAATCTTCAGGGCTAAGAGGAAATTCGAAGCAGGCAACATGGCTGCCTACATGGGCAGACTTTGCTAGCTCTTAAATGTTACTACACTTAGCCAATAAGTATGTAACATACAAAATAAAACCAACGCTACTGTCTTCATTTAATCTACATGCAAAGGACATGTATTGTAATTAGCTCGTTAAACTCGCATCCCAGAAATAGGCCGCCAACCGCCTGGTCCTCTGCTGTGGGGCTGGGTGCAGTGAGCAGTGTTGGGCAAGTTACTTTCAAAATGTAATATACTACATATGATATTACTAGTTACTTTCATTTGAAAGTAATAAGTTACTTTACAATATTACTGTCTGTGTAGACTAGAGTAACTTGTTACTTATTACACTACTTTTGCATTACGTTCACAAAAAATAACAGCAGTAGCGGAATGGCATTGCCGCCCCGGAACCATCCCGAAAAATAATTTCAACCGTCTTGAAGTCAGTGTAAACAATCCCAAATTCTAAATGTTATCATTTTCCTTTGTTATTGTCATCTATAGTTGTTATTTGCATAAAAACATAAAATTTTATTAGGAAATGATTGTATCTTTATTTAAATGTGGTTTGATTAAAAAAATGTAACTCAATTTGTAACTTGTGTTACTTGACAAAGTAACTGGTAGAATATTACTGAAATCCTATTGTAATAAGTTATATTACTGAGTTACTGCTAAAAGTACTAAAAGTAATATATTACATGTAATATGTTACTTTTGTAATGAGTTACTCCCAACACTGGCAGTGAGCCAGCCAGTCCACCTGTGCGCTGTATTTATTTACTGTAACATAGTGTTGTTGAAACGTGACCGGTGGGTTTCAGATTTGTCCGGTAAAATCCATTATTTAGTGGACTGCTTTCTCGCTCTGCTCCGAGGCACAGAGCATCGCCCCTCACATTCAGTCAGTCCAGTCCCTCATCCCAGACACGCCCACTTTTCAACAGTCGAATCAAACTCCTCCACACGCTGTGTCCCGCCTCTCTACCCTGTTTCACTCCAAATACGTCACAATAAGGAAGTCACATGCATACAGGTGGCGTTTCAGCTCCACTTTAAAAGAAGCGTAACCCCATGTTTTCCGACTGGTAGCCGGGAGGTTGGCAGGTCCAATCCCTGCCTGAGCTGGTTCAGATTCAAAGCCGCTGTGCCGTCCAGAACATGTGACAGACCCTGCTGGACGCACACATCCCACAATGCCTAGTGCTGGCATCTCCTCTCAACTAGGGATGGGCATCGAATTTCGAATTTTCGAATAATCGTTGTTATTATCAAGGTCGACTTTTATTATCGAAAGTTGAAATTCGGGGGGGGGGAAAATGTAAAAAAAAAAATATTTTTTTTTTTGTGAGTGAAATGTTGCATTGTCTCCCCTGATTCTAAGTATAGTCGAATCGCTTGGTTTGAGCAAGTAAAACAATTTTTATAAGCATTTTAAGCAAGGTTTATGGAAAAATGAATGGCGGATGAAATCCCATGAAGAGGGAGAGGGGGTGACTTTGGCACCCCTTTGGCACTCAGACCTGAGCCTACTAAATATTTAATGAACCACTCATGATTGTCAAAACTGTTTTTTATTTTCGAAAATGTCAATGTCATGTAACATGTTCTTTACTTCAGTGGTGCAATGCTTGTTTGAGCTAAAAATCCACAGCAGAAGCTTTTTCTATTAATTAATAAAGCCTTAGACTTAGAATCAGGGGAGACAATGCAACATTTCACTCACACAAAAAAAAAAAAAAAAAAAAAAAAAAAAAAACATTTTTAATTTTATTTTCGAATTTCGATTAAAAGTCGAGTTTGGCCAGCGAATTTCGAATAGTGTTTTTGCTAGAAATGCCCATCCCTACTCTCAACCCCCCCCCCTTCCCCCTCCCACTGCCCTCCCATCATTTGGCTTCCTCAGATCAATACTACAGGCTGCCAGAGAGAGAGATCACATGACAGACTGTCCAAACAGCAACACCCTACAGACTGATACTGACTGACTGATAGAAACCAGCTGGTCTTTATTGCAAATTATACGGGATCCCAAGCAAGGGGTCCATGAGAAACCAGCCAGGCGAGTCAGGGATGGGATATCAGTATCGGGATATCGGTATCGGGTGCCAATATGACGTAATTCACATATCGGATATCGGACTGTCATCGCTGATCCACGTTCCGATTAAGGTTGTGCGATGTCAGCAAAATATCCATCGTGATTGTTTTACAGTGAAACATCGTTTTGAACGATGGCATCGTCATTTATGCCATCCGCCGCTGCAATGCACGTTAAAAGCAGGACAGCTGAGCTCTTCATGAGAACGACAGGCAGGCTACTAGCTACTGCACAGAGCCAGGCCACTCAAGCAGTGAGCGGCAGCTACTGCTCCAACAGCTAGCAGTAGCCTAGCTGCTGCTGCTGCTGCTGTATTTCTCTCTCAACTCGCTCCAGTCTCCTCAACTCTCTCTCTCATTAGGTTCAAAAGCCCACTCGAATCTAACGTTATATCCGCCAGTAATTCTGTCAGTTTTCTGCCAGTTAGTTAAATTCAACACACACACACACACACACACACACACGTTGTTGGTCAGGATATGTAACGTTAACGTTAGCCTATTTGTTTTGCGCCGTTCAATATTGCTAGTGCTGTATCAACTTTCACTTTGGAACCAGGCGAGTTAAATTCACAGTTGAAGACTTGTACTCACTTTGGGTTGAAAACAGGAAAGTCTTGTCTTGTCTTAAAAGTGTTCACAACAAAAGAACTGACTTCTCATGCGCGGGGGACGCCCCGGCGACATTAAACAAGCGCACCCAGTGCAGAGAAGCACTAGAGCGGAGGAGGGAGAGGGGAGGTTTATCTGAGTGAGAATAGGGTGCGCTCGTTTAATGCCGCCGGCGCGTCCCCAACGCGTCACGGTAAGTGGACTTGGTATTTTTTATTATTAAAACGGCAACAATTTAATTTGAACAGATAATTAATCACGATGATCCGATGTAGAAGGCACAGAGGTCGATGGGGGGTCGGCCAATGACGATGGTTGATGCCATCGTCCATCGTGCCAACCCTAGTTCCGATCCAGACTCCATTCATAGGCTGCACTGGACCATAAACGCACCGTAACATGACATGAAACAGTGAAAGTGTGAAGTCATGGAAAGCAGACCTAGAAAAAGATATATCAATAGAAGACTGGGAATCGATTTGTGGGGAGGCTCGCCTCATACTCAAACAATTAATACTCGATTAAGACTGTTGCAGTACAAATGGCTGATGAGAACATATATAACTCCGGTTAAATTAAACAAATACAATAGCAATATTCCAGACTTATGCACAAAATGTATTGAGGAGAGGGGAACATTGTTTCACTGTGTGTGGCAATGTAGTAAGGTCAGATCTTTTTGGGAGGAGGTTAAAAAGGCAATGGCAAAAGATTATTTTAAAGGACATCCCAATGGACCCTGGTTTTTTTGTTTTGTGACTATACCCAGAAGGCCACAAGTACAACAAGAGTGAACAGACAATAGCTGTGTTTCCATTACAGTTTTTCGCAAAATAATTGCGATATTTCTACAACTTCGACAATGTACAATTGCGACTTGTAGGCGTTTCCATTGAAGTTGAGGAGTGACGGCGCACACACCTGAACGCAATTCCCCATTACCAGCAGCTGCCACAGTGATTACGCACGGGGATCTGCCCCATATCCTGTCCCCTGCATGCTCAAATCACCACATTAAGTTACAACACATATAAACAAGCCTGATTATCAATTCAAAAGAAAATGAGTGGCAACATGTTGCTGGCTGCGGTGAATGCAGTGAGCGCGACAGGCAGAGGAAAAAAGGTAGCCTAATACAACTGGTCCGATTTAGAGATGGAGGGGGGAAAGGCTGATTTGGTGCAATAATCGGAATGTCGTGTATTATACTTATAACATTGCACCTGAAACTAGGGATGCACCGATCCACTTTTTTCACTTCTTGAATATACAGTATACGCAAAGATTTGGCCAATTAAAGTTTTTTTTTTTAAATATACCTTTCAAACAGCAGACAAAATTAAGAAAATATACAAGGCAAAGAAGGATACTATTATACATTATTATACAAATTACGGCCAGCTGTGAGCTGGAATTGCAAAAAAAAAAAAAAAAAAAAAATCCAATTCCGAATCCGAGATTCCAGATCCGTGAATTAGTGCCATATCGGCACCCGATACCGATATTGGATCGGATCGGCCCCATCCTTACCTGAAACGTGTGTAGTGTATTACTCACATTCACTGTATTCACTTCAGTCAGCAGCACCGCACCGGTGTGTGCTTTTCATCGCTTCATCTCGCAGCTGTGCTTAATGCGCGCACACAGGCAGCCTGTCACCATGGACCGATTTCTGCCATCGTGTCACATGACGTGCAAATGCGGAAAATGTGTTTCCATTACACTTTTGCGATAAACTGCTATATCGAGACGTCTGAAAAACCACCTCATGAGAGCGCAAAAACTTTTTTTACGTGTTTCCATTACCCAATTTCTATTGCGATATTTAGATTTTGCGCATTTCTGAGGGTAATGGAAACACGACTAATGATAGATATGTGTCTTCTTCATACCAAAAGATCCATTGCAATGTATGTATGTTAAATTGTATAAGAAATGTGAATAAATATATTGTAAAAAAAAAAAAAAAAGTAGTAGTAGAAGTGAGGTAGTAACGTTAGCGGTTAGCTAACTCAACAACATGTCCTTCTTAGTTTTGGAAATATTTTATTCTCATACATATTTGGTGGGTTTCCCACTTTACCAAATGTGATAAAGTGGCAGGAGTGTTTAATTGTCGCTTATTTGTTGAAATGTTATCTTAATAATTTTGAGTGGATCAATTGTTTTGGAAATATCTAATGACCTTTATAATAAAGGTAATTCGATATTTAAAGGCTTTATTAATTGTTTAATTGAATATTGCTATGAGATATTTGATTAGCAAACCAAATACTAAATTATGTCACAGTAGGAGCCAGCTACTATATAAACGTGGAGGCTGCAGCTCCTTGGGAGAGTTGCCAAGAGCTCTGTTATCGGAATCAGTATCGGTATATCGGCAGATATCGGAATCGGATCGGATTCGGAACTGGAAAAAAGTGGATTGTGCATCTCTATCACCCGTCGCCCCTAACCTCATCAAGGTAGGCCAGGAACGCTCCTAACTTCATCAAGGTAGGCCAGGAACGCTCCTAACTTCATCAAGGTAGGCCAGGAACGCTCCTAACTTCATCAAGGTAGGCCAGGAACGCTCCTAACTTCATCAAGGTAGGCCAGGAACGCTCCTAACCTCATCAAGGTAGGCCAGGAACACTAACCTCATCAAGGTAGGCCAGGAACGCTCCTAACCTCATCAAGGTAGGCCAGGAACGCTCCTAACCTCATCAAGGTAGGCCAGGAACGCTCCTAACCTCATCAAGGTAGGCCAGGAACGCTCCTAACCTCATCAAGGTAGGCCAGGAACGCTCCTAACCTCATCAAGGTAGGCAAGGAACGCTCCTAACCTCATCAAGGTAGGCCAGGAACGCTCCTAACCTCATCAAGGTAGGCCAGGAACGCTCCTAACCTCATCAAGGTAGGCCAGGAATGCTCCTAACCTCATCAAGGTAGGCAAGGAATGCCCCTAACCTCATCAAGGTAGGCAAGGAACGCCCCTAACCTCATCAAGGTAGGCAAGGAACGCCCCTAACCTCATCAAGGTAGGCGAGGAACGCTCCTAACCTCATCAAGGTAGGCAAGGAATGCCCCTAACCTCATCAAGGTAGGCAAGGAACACTAACCTCATCAAGGTAGGCCAGGAACACTAACCTCATCAAGGTAGGCCAGGAACACTAACCTCATCAAGGTAGACCAGGAACACTAACCTCATCAAGGTAGGCCAGGAACACTAACTCATCAAGGTAGACCAGGAACACTAACCTCATCAAGGTAGACCAGGAACACTAACTCATCAAGGTAGACCAGGAACACTAACTCATCAAGGTAGACCAGGAACACTAACCTCATCAAGGTAGACCAGGAACACTAACCTCATCAAGGTAGGCCAGGAACACTAACCTCATCAAGGTAGACCAGGATCACTAACCTCATCAAGGTAGACCAGGAACACTAACCTCATCAAGGTAGACCAGGAACACTAACCTCATCAAGGTAGACCAGGAACACTAACTCATCAAGGTAGACCAGGAACACTAACCTCATCAAGGTAGACCAGGAACACTAACTCATCAAGGTAGACCAGGAACACTAACCTCATCAAGGTAGGCCAGGACCACTAACCTCATCAAGGTAGACCAGGAACACTAACCTCATCAAGGTAGACCAGGAACACTAACCTCATCAAGGTAGACCAGGAACACTAACCTCATCAAGGTAGGCCAGGAACACTAACCTCATCAAGGTAGACCAGGAAGGGGAATTGTGAAAAAGTGTCCTCAGGAACCATCCTTATCGGCTCAAGTTTCATCACTGTTCTAAATTCACCCACTACCCAACCTGCACAGCTGTTTAATCAAACGGCACAGCTACCGTTATTCACAATCACAATCACAATCATGTTTATTAGCCACAATAATGCAAGATTGAGATAAAGCAAGACTTTTCAACTGGCTAACTCAGCTTCTATGAGCTGAGCGGACTAGCTTCCCTGCAGCATACCAGCTCATATCCAAGGTTCATCCTATTTACTGGAACAACATTTCCATTACATGAGAAGCTGACGCGTTATTATGGATCCCACTGCAGTTGTGGGCAGAACACGCCCTGTGCCCGCCTATGCAGCAGTCAAGCGCTGGGATTGGCCTGAAGTGAGCTAATACGCCGCCCCAGTCACATGTTGTACAGCTCAGCCTCACGCTAACCTCGCGTCACCAGACTCTCTCTGAAAGGAGGAGGCTCACACACACACACAGCACAAATCTCACACACACTCTGCATCCACGCGTCCTATAATAAATAAATAAAAGAATTATGGTCATGTTACAGTGTGGGAATTTCATCATTTTAGGGGCGTGGCCTACTGGCCTTCAGCATCGCAGTTTTTTTTCCGGGCACAAGCCAGGGCACAAAGGCCACTGCTCTATTGACATCATCATGAAGAGTGATCTTTCTCAAATGTGTGTTAAAATGAGCCAATTATGACACATCCTTTGCATAGAGAGAGCAGCTACATTAAACTGAGACCACTGATGCCTTTAAAGCAACTGACTGACAGGCTGCTAGCAGGGCACTGCCAAGGTGGCCTTAGGGATGTCAGGGCATCACGGGCAGAGGGAGGGGCAACACAGGCCTGTGTGTCATTCCCACCCTGATCACGTACGTTCCTTAATGTAACGTGCTAACGCTAACGTGGCTTCATTCATTGCATCAATATGGCTCGACTGCAGCCCAGCTGGAGCCACCATTCCTCTGTTCAATAATGCAAACAGACCTTGTGCGCTCCTATGCAACCATGCAACCAATATTACAACACTAACGTTAAGGCCAGTTATAAAAAACAAAGAAATTGCAGTTGAAACTGCATTGTGTCAGATTTTCTGAAGAGAAAGATCATATATTTTAGATCATATTAGCCTGTTCATAGTAACATTATTCCATTTCAGACGTCTGCATCTGCAGATGGATCGTGTGGGGATAAAGCCTGCTCTTCAGAAGTATAACGTGAAATGGAGAAAGGGATTTAATGTTAAAAGCTGAATAACGCTGGTTAATAACGTTGGTCTTGCACTCAAGTCAAATTGTCTGAGGGTAAACATAATGTTTTAGGTAACTTAACATAATATGAAGTCATGACACGTCCACCACCACCTTGCCTCAGGAGGTGAGATGAAAACAGGTGGTGCGCTACTCAGAACAGTCTGCATGGGCACCTGGCCTGCCTGTATCTTCATTCTTTCATTTGATCACATCTGTCTTATTGTGCCACTACGTGGTCCCAGGCCAATAAAACAACGACGCAGCCACTCTTTACTCTATTCAAGCAAGCGTTGAAGGTCCTGGATAAAAAACCTAACAGCTATCATTACTGTAACATTATCAAGAAATATAACTTTCTAACATTCGAGAATTTCCTGCTGATGGCAAATGTCTGTTTGTTGTATAGGATCTTCCACGGCCTTGCGCCCCCCCCCCCCCCCCCCCCCCACTAGAGGAGACTGTTGCGTGGTGGGCTGCGGAACACCCTGCCAGCAGTCATTAAAGGCTGCAGTACTTTCAAAGGTTTTAAGTCCTCTGTCAAGAAGTGGCTGAGAGAGGGTCAGTCCTGTGGCCACCTATAGGCATTAGTTTGGTCTCATGTTGTTGTGTTCTGACATTGTGTATTTATTTCTGATCATCTCCTCATTTACCACTATGTGATCTTAGGGGATTGCTATCTACCTATGTGTTATATTTTACTGTGTTATATATTACTAATAGTAAGTATTATCATTTTTTTGTACCATGTACAGTATATTGATTGTATACTTCCAGCGCCACTGGGGGCCATTCTGAGCCTGCACTGTAGTGGTGGAATTAGCTGCGATATAATTTTTATTATATTTTCTTGGGGGGGGGGGGGGGGGGGGGGCACCAGCAAAAATCTTGCCTAGGGCACCAACTTGGTCAGGCACGCCACTGAGTGGCAGGAGTGTTTAATTGTGGCTTATTTGTTGAAATGTTATCTTAATAATTTTGAGTGGATCAATTGTTTTGTAAATATCTAATGACCTTTATAATAAAGGTCATTAGATATTTAAAGGCTTTATTAATTGTTTAATTGAATATTGCTATGATATATTTGTGCAGTACAGTATATTGATTGTTTAGACACTAGGATTTTCTTTTATTTCTGTATTTGATATGTACTGTGTGCGCAGTGTGCACAGGACTGTGTGCCCAGGGACTACAGATGCAAATTAGCTCTTAGCTATCTCTGGTGCAATATGTTTATTGTGTACTGTCCCTGCTCAAATAAACAATAAAGATAAAGATAAAGATAAATCCTGGCACTTGAATGCTGGGTGTGCTCTGCCCAACTGCAGTGGGATCCACAATAAGGTGAAGCTGACTGAAGTGGTACTGATTGTTCCAGGTATCAGTCGATCAGTGTTGCTAGGTAAACAGAGTTATGGGCTTGTGAAAAACTTTAGATTTTGATTGCTAAACATTTTGTGAATGCTTTTATTTTATATTGTTAGCAAAGGACCTAGACAACACCTAGGTGTGCGTTAAACGATTTTAGTGCACTTTGCAGAGGCCGCCTCCACCTCGTGCGTTAAAATCGTTTAACGCACACTATAGGAGCTGATTATCCCTTACATGGTGACGCAGTGATGCAAATGTAGACAGCTGGCAAGGTGTTCTAACTGTTCAATTATTATTATATAATTGTTATTTGACCTCAGTGGCACACAGCGAGCCTCTGTGTGACCTTTGACCTCAGACATAGGTCTGGGTCAGTCAGCACTCTGGGACTCAAACTGTCCCACAGACATCCTGAAGTCTGTGGGACAGTTTGAGAGAGCAGAGGAGCATTCGGTGCCAATCAAGCTATTCGGCGAATAGCTTGATTGCTTTGATCAAACCAGATCAAGGGACAGATCCTGGATCTGTTTACCCTTCATTCGTGGTATGGGCCTCTGGCGCGGGCGGAGGGGAAATAGCAGTGTGTAGTCTACAACTTTTGACGGGTGGATTATGCACATACTTTGAATTGTTTCACAAAAGGACAGGAATGTGATGGTAAAGTGCAACCTTTGCCCAGACCAGAAGCAATTTATCCACCGCTGTGAACACCACATTCAATCTGTCCAAGCACCGGAAGGCAACATGCTAACGTCGCTTTCACAGATAAGCTGGTGGACTCGGTGCGATTCGGGGGGGTGAAGTTGCAATATTGTTTCATTTTTCATTTGGTCCGTTTCACTTTCACACAGTAATTATTTTTGCTTCCTTCTACCACCTTCTACTCATGATGCACTGCCTTTCCTATACATACTGTATTTGCTCTTGTGTTTGGTTCAGGTTGCTTTCACACCACAAACGAACCGCGCTAGAGTTCACTTGCAAACGAACCGAGAGCCACGTTTTCAAGCAGACCAGAGTTCGCTTGTTTGTTCCGCAACAGAGTTTGTTTGTGCTTTCACACCACCCCAAACGAAGCGCACTATCCGAGGAAACGAACTCTGGCGCGGTTAAAGCGGAGCAAACAGCTGATATGTGAAAGCAACCTAACAAAACACAAAGCTAGCAGAGTCGCTGAGTCCACGCTGAGTCGACCTGTAGCAGCAGGTAAGGTGAAAAGCAGATATAAACAGGCTTGTTGCATTGTCAGAGGAAATGTTGCCAGTGTCAGATATTTCTATGGTGAAGGCTGTAAGTGATTCACGTTATTTTCTCGATAGCTATGCAGTGCAGAGCTTTTATTTTGAAGGCAAAATAAATGAAAGTGTTTTTTTTGTTTTTTATTGATCATTTCACAATTGCATTACATTACATGTTGGACCCGGGGAGAATAATAAATCCTGGCGTCTCGTGTGGAGTCGTCCAAAGTTGGAGTTGTCTCCGTTTCAGAAACAAAGATCTTGTGTATGTCCTCATTAGGAGAGGGATTTGTGCTGATATGTGGACATATAAGGTGTAATGTTGTTAACTGACAATGCATCTCGGTCGATGTTTAGGAGTAACGCAAAATTAATGTAATGAGTAGTGTAACAAATGACTTGCTCCAGGGAGTAATTAAGTCAGGCATTACTTTTTTTAAAGTAATGTGTAATATAGGACGAATCAGCGTGACGTCACTTGCCACCAAGAAATGCGGAACCCCGCGGCAGTTATTCGTATGAGTTGTGCCAAACAATAATATTAATTTATTTATTTATAGTTAATATCTCAAAAGCTATAGGCTACATCACATCGCTCACATTTTGACATTCTGGGTGAGAGCAGAAGTAGCTCAAGAGTTTGATATATACATGTCGTGTTAAAGTTGTGTGAACTGTCGCAGTTTTTAAAATGTAAACAGAGTCAGTCGGCTAGAGTCAGACACTCAAGCCTCCCAAAGCTCACGCTCCATAGGGTTCCATTGCCATTGCCATTGCCACCCAGTGACACGCGGTTTGTTGTATATTACTTCTTCCCAACAACACAACACAGCTCTGTTGAGGCACCTGTGGACAGACTGATGATGACATGATGTGAACTCCAGAGACCCTCTGACTGACTCTCTCTCTCTCTCTCTCTCTCTCTCTCTCTCTCTCTCTCTCTCTCTCTCTCTCTCTCTCTCTCTCTCTCCCCCTCCCTCTCCCTCTCTCTCTCTCTCTCTCTCTCTCTGACACTGACACACACACACACACACACACCACCACAACAACATCAACAACAACAACAACAACAACAACACAAGCTGTTCGAGATCAACAGTCAGTTTGAACAGTGTGTGTGTGTGTGTGTGTGTGTGTGTGTGTGTGTGTGTGTGTGTGTGTGTGTGTGTGTGTGTGTGTGTGTGTGTGTGTGTGTGTGTGTGTGTGTGTGTGTGTGTGTGTGTGTGTAGCCTACCTTGTAGACATCTCCGTAAGTGCCGCTGCCGATCCTCTGGATGATTTGGAAGTCCTCGTGCGGGTCCCTCCTCCACACCTCGCAGC
>NC_139626.1:68323481-68453481 GCF_964638095.1 Poromitra crassiceps | reverse complement strand
GGAACTAATAATAAAGACAAATTAATGTAATGCTGCATTATTACTATTATTATTATTATTATTATTATTATTATTATTATTATTATTATTATTATTATTATTATTATTATTATTATTATTATTATTAATGCTCGCCTACACCCCAGTTGGATTGGGATGCAATGCATGGTGGTGTGTTATGATCAGTGGGCAACAGAATTAGGTAATGTATGAAGCCAGTCGTGAAATTCCATTAATTCGAAAAGTCCGCAGGGGGGCGCACGTCAGGTCCGGAAGTGACGACACGTACATTGGCTCCAATGTAAAAATGAGCCGACTTCTCTCTCGTTCTGTGTCTTAAATAAACATTTTCCGAATGAGCTTATGGTCTGAATAAACAATTTCAAGTCTTTTTCATGCTCCCCTGGGCTCCGTTTTCTAAATTATGGTCCCATTTCGAGTAAAAGAGCCGATAAAAATTATAACTTTGGGGGCGGGATTTTCTTTGATTTACACCAGCCACAGGAAATCAGATGATCCCAACCAGTTGCCAAGGCAGGCTAGCTAGCTAGCTAGCAACGTAGCCAGAGATAAAAGTAAAATAACAGAAACAGCGTTACCCTTATGATATTTTAATGATGTTAGTAGACACACGTAACAGTATAGATCCCCGTGATGAGGTATGTTGATCAAAAGAACACCTAAAACGCTATATCGAAATCGGGTTTTAGTGGACGGGCAGCTCTGAAGTTGGGGCTTCAGAGCTGATCTGCGGCTAGCTAGCTAGCAACAGTATAGAGCCCCCGAGGTCTGTTGATCAAAAGAACACCTAACGCTATATCGTTATGTAATGTGACTTGTGACATGATCACCACATTTCAATAAATATAACGTTTTTGCACATTTGAATGCTGCTGGTCGTTTGTTTAATGATGTATATATTGGACATTTAAAGCTGATACACAATTGTGTTGAGGTAATTCCGCAAAGCTCAGTTAAATAACGTGTAACACTTGAAACAATCAAATGTAACTTTTTCCACAGCAATACATACAGTCCAGCCCACCATGGAAAGGAACCATTGTTTGAATTATATCAAAATATATTTGCATGGTGTAGCATGTAATGCAGTCTGTTAAGATACTGTAAACATGCAAGATACTCTGTGACACAGAAAGGCAGACGAGCTAGCAGCAGGGATCTTGTCACCCTGATTTCAGATAAACTTGTCTGTCTAGCTAGACAATATTACTGTACCATAATACCACAAGCTAAAGGCAGCATACACCAATGGAAGGATGGGTAGCATTAGCTAACGTCAGGCTATACAGTAATGTTAGGATATTATAAAGTTATGAAACGCTGATTCAGACGTTACAATAATATGACATAATATGAGCCAGTTAGCCTAGCTAGAGAGTAATTTCAGACCACCAGATATCACCATATTTCATTTCAATAAATATAAAGCATTCGTTGATTGAAGCAGACTGCTGATCGGTTGTTTCTCCGTCGTCATGTCCTCGTCCAATCTTCGGTTCGTAGTTTGTGTTCACTCGACATCAACAATCTTTATATCACATCTGATCATTTTATCCAACCTGCCCCTGACCAGACAACTAATGGATCGTTCTGCGCGATCATATTTGCGACATTCAGATACATGATAATATACAACAAGGCTATCTTTGTTGACAATGTTTATTGACAAAAGCATTAAAACAAGCAAATATAACAATATTCTCCGGTCACTGGCAGATAGCTACAATTGTTCAAAGCAAATCTCTCATGTCAGCATTTGGCTTGTGTGTTATTGCAATTTCCTATGTTGAAACAACTGATCAGCAGTAACGTGTATAGTTAATCTCAAGAGAACAGAATATTATAGCTTTGATCTTCAAATCATGATCCTCTGTTGTGTGTCCCATCTGGTACTGGACAGCAGCTACCCCCTGGAAGAAACGAATTAGACACTGTTAATCACTGTATAACGTTAACGTTTGCTTACCCAACACTACGTGCGATTGGTAAATACTGTAAATGCAGAGGTGGATAACTATCCAGAGGAGTTGAACCCCCAGCTTGTTCCCCCTCATCTAACGTTAGCTAGATATATAACGCTATTAGCTGGTAGATCATATGAGTATGCTTTGAGTCTGCCTCATCTCAAAGAGGTAACCTAGGTAAACAGAACTGCGTTTGTTTTCTGTCTACGTCCGAATCTGTGCAGCATGCAATACTGTTTAACGTTGTATAACGTTAACTTATGCTACTCTAGTCTAACGTCCTCCTGTAATGACAAATGGACATGTAGCTAGCGTTAATGTCATGCTATGCAATTAGCGTTACGTTAGAAAATAAGATTACCTCGATTTTGTGGAAGATGCAAGCGGCAGGCTGGTGACGCCGCGCGAGGTCTGGAGGAAATAATACTCTGGTTTTTCTTCGGGCTACTGTATTCACTGTGAGAGCAATGGAGCAAGGCTAGCAATAGCAACTAATGTTAACAACATTTGTTAGCCAAGCTAACGGCTAGCAGGGAAAATAACATGAACAAGATGGATGCCGTGGCGGAGGAAACCCTCCCCCGAGTCCCGTCCACGCTCACGCCCTTTCCTGTTTTCCCGGCTCCAGGTTTGAACAGATTTCCCACAATGCAACAGGAAAATCCATTCATCCAATCAAACGAAATCAAACAATATCGGGAAATGAGCTTCATTTTGCCGTGTCAAAAACATATAGCTAAGGTGGTCCATATATTGTACTGTCAATGGTTATGATCCAGGGAAGGTCATGGGCAGGTTGGAAAGTCCTGGAAACCACCTGGAAAGTCCTGGAAACCACTTGGAAAGTCCTGGAACTGGGAAGTCCTGGAAACCATCTGGACACCACCAACATTTCCAGCCAAACAAAAGGTGCAGTTGTATTGCTTTGTGCCTATTTAACCCAGGCAATGCCAGGTACATTGTATTGCTTTGTGCATATTTAACCCGGGCAACGCCAGGTACATTGTATTGCTTTGTGCATATTTAACCCGGGCAACGCCAGGTACATTGTATTGCTTTGTGCATATTTAACCCGGGCAACGCCAGGTACATTGTATTGCTTTGTGCATATTTAACCCGGGCAACGCCAGGTACCTTGTATTGCTTTGTGCCTATTAAACCCGGGCAACGCCAGGTACCTTGTATTGCTTTGTGCCTATTAAACCCGGGCAACGCCAGGTACCTTGTATTGCTTTGTGCCTATTAAACCCGGGCAACGCCAGGTACCTTTCTACTTAATTTATATTTACTATGAAGCAGTTTTCATTCAAAATACATTGAAAGTGTGTGAGAAAAGCAGAATGACAGGCGAGGGAGAGAGAAACGAGGCAGTGTGTGAGTAGAAGCATGTGGGCGGTGTGTCTGTGTGTGTGTGTGTGTGTGTGTGTGTGTGTGTGTGTGTGTTTTGTGTGTGTGGGGGAGGTCACTGTGTTAAAATAGACTCTGGACGGAAGCCTGGAGCGGCCAAACAACACGTTCCCACATCTCTCCGTTTCACACATTAACACAGAAAGTTTCTCCAACGCCCACGCTGCCTTTCTGCTGAGAAAAGATGAACAAAACTGAGCGAGCTTCCTTCAGAGTTCAGATTCCAGTTTCTGACATCCAACATTGCAACTTTTAATGAGTACGATGATTTAAATAAATTGTGTCGTTTTAGCTGCAATACTGTATTCACTGTATTTATGTGCCAATACTTGCCACCTCTTCCTCAATAGAAGACGTTATTTCATGAAACTACATTTTACAATGATTTTTTTTTGTGTGGATACGTGTTCTTGTCTACAGAGGAATGAGTCCTAAAACCCGGAAGTTAGCATCGCCTGGCTCAGGCGCGCGGGAACCTATCTCCCACAAGGGGGGCTGAAGCATATTCCCCGACCTGCGCGGCGCGCTTTGCGCGTGCACGTGCAAGGTGCGTGCACGCGCAAAGTGCGTGGCGCGGCGGCCGTCACTGTGTTATATCCCAAGATGCTCTTCACAACTTTCTGAGGCCTGATATCGTCTAGAACAGCGTTTCTCAAGTGGTGGGTCACGACCCGTGGGGTGGGGCCGTTTTGATTGGGTCGCGGACATTGGCCAAAAAAACAAAAAAACAAATCATATTTCATTTGAGTTAAATTCAGATTATTGAAACTGGATTAGCCTGACCAGTTTTACTTGTTTAACAAGCTGAAGCATATGCTCTGCCTGTAATAAGTCTGCCTTTTCATTTCATCTTTAATTTTAGTTCAATCAGGAGAGACTAGAGACCAAAGGATGAATAAAATGATATTTATTACAATAAAGTGAATAATTTACTACAGAAAGAATGTTGAGAATAAAGTATTATTAGTCTTTGGCGGTTAGACACCGCAGGGAGATGTTGAGAGAGCTGCACCAGCCCAGATCAGCATCCAGATATATCCCCCTGCAGTGTCTAGATACTGGTGGTGCTGGTGATCTCCTTCTGAGACTCATGATGACTCTTCCGACTGAAGAATGGGATAGGACTGCGATGACCGGGAGGAGAAGGGGAGGAGGAGGGTGCGAGCCTGACAGCAGCGATGATTGAGAGGCTGAATGAGACAGAAACAAGCATATTTAAGGAACCCGCCTCCAAGCAATTGGCTTACGACTGGGTTGTGGAGCAACGTGATAGGCTTACACTGGAGGTGCGTAGGGTGAGAGGTGATCAGAGCAGTGATGTGACACTATGCAATTGGTTAACAGAGACTGGGCGGCAACCAGCTGATTGTTCATTGAAACCCGGAAATTGACAGCTTATTATGATCTTGTGAGTAGATTGAAGAGTGGAGATAAAGTGCATTAAGGAAGTGTAAAAGATATTATAGTCTTCCTGCTTGAACTTACGTTGAGAACTACATTTCAATTCAGATTATTGAAACTGGATTAGCATGGCCCAAGTTTAATTAAAAGTTATGACCAGTTTAACTAAAAAGCATATAGCCTGCCTGTGATTCAAGAAAAGTCTGCCTTTTTATTTCATATGAGTTAAATTCAGACTATTGAAACTGGATTAGCATGACCAGGTTAACTTGTTTTATTATTATTATTATTATTATTATTATTATTATTATTATTATTATTATTATTATTATTATTATTATTATTATTATTATTATTATTATTATTAACTTGTTTAAAAACGTATAGGCATGTAATTCAAGATAAGTCTGCCTTTCATTTCATATTTCATACAGTTCAAATAAGACTTTCTGAGCATGACCAGTTTGACTTGTTTAAATTTAAAAACATATAGGCCTGTAATTCAAGTCTGCCTTATTTCAATTGGTTTTTAGCCCTAGTTGCACTTCTGTTGCACTTTTTTGTTCATTTGAGGTTTATAACAATGCATGAAGGCATTTTGTATTAAATTAACTATTTTTTGTGCAATAAATGTGAGTGGTTTAAAAAAAAATCAGAAATTTGGGTCGCGACTTCATGACAAGGAAAATAGTGGGTCCTGAGGCTACACCAGTTGAGAACCACTGGTCTAGAAGCCATCAGAAAGTACTTCACTATGCCATGGAGGGCAATGTACAACATTTAAAGCTATCAATAAAAAGAAATGCGATACGTGCATGCCTGGAAATGGCTTTAGCGAATCTTTAATCAAGCGTTTTAACGGAGGAAGACAGCGGGCGGGGATAACAGGCGACTCACATCCAGAATTGACATTCACTTAGAGTAACCTCTCCGTGGATTATATAGCCTATATGCCGAATTGAAGAGTGGTGCCTGGTAATCTATTTCATGTACCTCTGTATAATCAAGAAACTTGAAATAGTGTCGATGTTTTTCATAGAGAGACAACGGCACGCACGCATGGGTGGTGGTGTAGCAGATCAGCAGGCATGTTTTCCTCCTGGATCTTTTCTCTTTAGACTACCTCACATTTATTTGGGGCACGAGATTAATTCCCTCGTTTTAGGGTTTGACTGGCGATGTTTTAATCACATCAATCAATGCGCCTCCTCTTCACCAACTCCATTAGTGCATAACCATAATGGCTGGAAACTTGCATAATTCAGCATTTTCTTTTGCCGACTTTCTGAATGCCACGATGATTTCATGATACCTTTGGATCATGATGGAAGACAAATGAAGGAGAAGACTCATCTAGCTGTCACCACGATTGCAGATTTAACGTCCAAACAGCAGAATCATTGTGGATGTGAGTGGATCTACTTTACTAGTTTAATATTATCCATTGCCTGGCCTCCCACGATACCTCGTAATGTTGCATTTACCCCATGCACATCGTTTGACCATTTTTTTCTACTTCCTGTATAACTGTATGAAACACCATGAAACCAGAGGAGAATCCCGATTTCTTATGCTTCTGGAGCCCTGGGCTCAGCTTGTCCGAGTGTATGGCGGAGCTGCACGCGCTGTGATCTCACACACACTCTCATACATTCGATTCAAAGCTTTGTTGCGCCGTCCTCGGTGGCGTGCTGTTTCCCCAAACACTAATACAACACCACAGTGGCTTTGGCAGTGACGCTGTCCGTGGTGCTGAAATCGATAGTCTGTAGTCGTCAACCTTAAAGCTGTTAGAATAGTGCAGCGGCAGACGGGAGATCACGGGAGTTTCGCCAAGTGAAAATGCAGGGCTGGAGGGGGCTGGGGGGGCTGCGTCAGGAAGGTGCAGGGGCTGAGGCCGACACCAGGGGTGGTGCTGCAGCCCCGGCAGCTCCCCACTTCCAGCGCTGTTGGCCTGGCTCCTCATCTGGAAGTCAATGGGCCTTTTTGGAATGGTGCTCCTTCCATCGGCATGGCGGTGAGTACATAATGACTACATTTTCATTTTTGCGTGCACTTATCCTTTAAAACGTAAGTGCCATAATAACCCTTGACGGCATGTAGAGACCAAACAGCTCTGAGCCTGCTGTAAAATCCTCTATGCCATGCTGGCTGCTGCGCAATGCATTCTGGGATGGGGCCCCGGGAAGGACACATCCGTTGCATCCTGCAGATTTGGGAAAAGAAGGCTGCATGTCTCGACCAAATCTCAAGGAGCCGTGGAAACGTCCGGGACAGCTCTGGTCGCCCCGCGGTGATGCTTGTCACCCCTTACATTACCATTCGCTTCAATGAGATGAACAATGAGATTAATTTGATTATTTAGCATGATTCTTCTGCATACGTGAACCATTTCCTGATACACATGGATATCGAGAAAAATCGTTATCATTATCATGATGCTGATTTGAACAATATCGCCCGGCCCTATGTGCACACGATGTGCATGATGCTCAATACATTGGTAGCACAGGTTTCTCTATACAAACTGTGCCAATAAAGCAGCTTGAATTGAAAAATGAATTGGATTGATATGAAGAGATGATGTCAGTCAGCCTGTGAAGAACACGCTGTCATCAGCAGCAGGAAGGCAATACAGCAGCGTGATGTCACAGCGGTGATGTCATCACACTGCTTTCACCTTCCTCCACTCAGGACAGAGATCCACAGAGAGAGCAGCTGTTTAGAGCGAGGGATATGGCAGAGCGAGCTCCACGTTACTCTCTCTCTCTCTCTCTCCCGCTCTCTGTGGGGTGGTTGTTGATGTGAAGCTGTCTGCTGACACGTGAAGAGGAAACAGTTTCGACAGCAGATACACTGTATGATGTCATCAAACTACACTGCACCCCCCCCCCCCCCCCACACACACACACACACACACACACACACACACACACACACCACATAGCCTACTGATGTAGGCTATAATAGTTCAGACAGTATGGTTTACCTGGGTGAGGTAATAAATGCATCATATCATCAGTCATGAGTCTGATTATTTTTTATCTGATGCGTTTAGCCTATTTTATTGCTGAGTCTAAAAAATACAATACACATCTTATTATTCTTCATTAGGGCTATTACTACTAATAGTGCCGACGGAGGTAGGTAAACACAGAGAGAGAGAGAGAGAGAGAGAGAGAGAGAGAGAGAGAGAGAGAGAGAGAGAGAGAGAGAGAGAGAGGCTACGGAGCAGGAGAGAGAGTCCACACCCATCTCACAACAGAGCCTCAGCAGTGTCAAGCCCGCCAGAATTACATCATGTTACGATTTCCGGTTCCATTTTTTCAAAATAAAACAAAATGTCGTACAAATTGTATTTTTGAGTAGGCTTAATGCAAAGTTAAAGTGTTGATTTGACCATTCGTAAGTTCATCTCACACATCCTAACATAATGCATTTAAACCATTTCAGTATTTTACAATCTGATGAGATTATTTGAAATACGAGGAATCTGTGTGATGTCACGACGACAACAAACTCGAGTTCCGGGGGGACTCTGCGGAGTGTGAATGCATAAATCCATGAGCCAAACAAACGTTAATATCTTAAAAACTATAGCCTACATGACATCCTTTATATTTTGACATTCTGAGTGAGAGCAGAAGTAGCCTAGACAGCTCAAGAGTTTGATGTAGGCTATAATATAGGCCTATGCATGTCGTGTTAAAGTTGTGTGAGCTGTCGCAGTTTTTAAAATGTAGGCTACACCACAGCTGGGGCTAGCACTCAAAGCGAGCTCTATAGGGTGAGGTCCCATTGCCGTTTTCCCCGGGAAATGTGGTTTGTTTACCAAAATGCTGCTTGGCGGATCCCTCGTATAGGCTAATCTACAAATTATTATTTTACAAATATTAAATATCTAATGATTCCAGTCAACATTGTGATTTTTGGGGTGTTTTTTTAACAAACTATTTTACGCTTTAAATTTGAAGGCTGACTCGCCTAATTTCCGGTATGACGCTGTGTAACTGTTGTGAACTTGACGCAGCGGCTCCATGTTTCTCCATGTAACGGGAGCAGGGGACGGCACGTTACGTGAAAACACTCGCTTTAACGGGAACAAAGGCGGGAACTGACGGGCTGACCGACACACCAGCAACACAAACAACAAAATGCCAGAATAGCATATAATACATCCGGTCAGAACTTTCAAAATAAAAGTGCCATGGTGGTGTAATGTTTTTTGAGTGAGTGTAAATAGAGAAAATTCTGAAAAGGACGAATATGCTCAAAAAACAACAAAGGCAATAAAGGCTCGTGGTTATATTGTGCGCGCGACCCGCATGTCCTTGCAGCCCCCCTCTTTTTAGTTGTTCTTCTACTTTCTTATTCCTCCATGTTTACTGTATGCATCTTTATACTGAGGCAAATTTCAGTGTATTGTGAGAATTTGTTCAATAATTCTGATTTGTTTATGTTTTTACAGTGACAAAATGTAAGCTTTTATGTTGAAGGCAGTATAGCTGGAACTTCCGGCACTGCTGTGCCTCACTGCGTTCGTGTCGACGCAGCACAGCCGAGCCTCGCGCAGCTCTGATGAGCGTGCAGTCTGCAGAGTGGCATGACAGCGACAGCGCGGGGCTGACGGGGTGCGAGGAGAGCGGGATGGCAGCAGCTGAACATTATGGCCGGTAACGGCGGGAAGCAGCGACAGAGCGCGCGGACAGCTGATGTCCCCCCGGCCATGGAGAGCCGCAGCCCGGTGACCGCGCTCAGCCTGCTGCTCAGCGCGTGCTCCCTGGTGCTGCTCGTCACCGCCATCTCCACAGACCACTGGTACGAGACCGACACGCGCAGGCACAAGGACAACTGCGACCAACACGGATCCGACTCCAACGACCAGAAGGTGCGAGGACAACTAACCTACTTTAATGTTCCAAATAATGACCAGGAAGTGCGAGGAAACTAAAACTGCTTAACAGTAAAATAATGGTCAGGAGGTGCGAGGATAACTCCTGCTTTACATTAATAACGGCCAGGAGGTGCGAGGATAACTCCTGCTTTACATTAGCCTAATAATGGCCAGGAGGTGCGAGGATAACTAATAACCTGCTTAATGTTCCAAATAACGACCAGGAGGTGTGAGAACTAACCTGCTTAACATGAAAATAATTGTCAGAAGGTGCGAGGATAACTGCTCAACATTAAAATAATTGCGAGAGGAGAACTAACTAACCTAACATTTAAAATAACTGAGAGGAGAAACTAGCCTAACCGCAAATTAATGGTCAGGAGGTGTGAGGACAATTAACCCTTTTAACATTCAAAGGAGGTGCAAGGGCAACTGGACTAGCTGCTTAATGTTCAAAATTAAGGCCAGAAGGGGCGAGGACAACTGACCTTTTAAACGTTCAAAAATAACGGTCAGAAGGTGTGATGATAAATAACGGTTAGGCTAGCATGTTTTGAACATTAAAATGTCTGAGGAGATGCTGTTTGATCGAGGGGAGTTGGCACAATCAAACCATCTCACACAGGTCTCCTCATACCTTACAGTGTTTGTATTGACAACTCATTAACCTGGAATAGGACTGCCACTTTTTTTCCATTGTCGATTCATCTGTTGATTAATTTATTGATTAATTGATTAGTTGTTTGGTCTATAAAATGTCATAAAATGTGGATCAGTGTTTTCCAAAGCCAAAAATTACGTCCTCAAATGTCTTTGTCCACAATTCAAAGATATTCAGTTTACTGTCGTAGAGGAATAAAGAAACCAGAAAATATTTACATTTTAAAAGCTGCAATAATTTTTTTTTGTTTTTTTGTTGGTGTTTAATTAAGAGTTGACAACAAAGCAATTAGCCTAATTGTTGCAGCTCTAACCTGGACCATCCATGTGGACAGTCTCTGTAGCAGACGAGTGCACTTCCTCTTTGCTGCCTTCATTTGAAAGTCGTGAACTCGTGTTTACGAGATCGGAAGTCGTGTACACACGACATGCTTGGCATTCAAGCGGTCACGTCGTGAACATGCGCAGTTGACTAGAAGCCACGGAGGCTAACAATTTAGCTAACGCTAACTAGCGAGTGGCTAACTACGTCAATGCAGGAAATGCAAAGGCATAATGACAGAGGAAAAAAGGTGAGACCGTGGGAACTATCAACATGTTCCTCAGACATCATAAAATGACTATGAAAAACTCTATACAGCTAAAATGACAATATAGTTTCTTTCCATCAACGTCCATGGCTTCTGTCATTTTCTGAAAGACACGTCACAAGTTGTGAACTGGAAGCTTTCAGAACTTTTCCACTTACCATGTCGTGTATACCACATAAGGTTCATTATGTTCATATGGACTTGTGTTGTAAACATGGTAAACATGAGTGTTTCCCACAGGATTTTGAGTATTTGTGGTGGGGGACCGCAGACCCCCTAGGGGGGTGCGGGGGCATGCCCCCCTCGCGAGATTTTTTTAAACATTTTAAAGTAAAATGTATGAATTTGGTGTACTTTGAGAAAGCTTAAGAGCAAAATTAAAAGGCTAGATCTATGAAGAACATGTCATCATTACTGTGCTGTGGGTTTACAATGACAAACTAAATTTCTCCCTATAGGTCAGGGATACTCAACTTGCTTTGCCACTTTCGTGAAATGATAGAAGGCGAGGGGCCAGTTAATAAACAAACAATATACATTTTTCTGTAGCGGATTGTAGATTTTTGGGGTGTCAGCCGGAGTTTAGGCTGACAGTGTTGTGCACACCGGATAGTTAGTTAGGTTAAGTTAGTTAGGTTAAGTACATACATAAGTGCCTATAGCGAGCAGATGGCGGTATTTGACAATTTAGCAGCTAAATCATAGATTATTGAAAGATATTCCATATTCCAGACTGAAATGCTATAACAGAAGTATTGGCCAGAATGACATGAACATTTATTGGACACTTATTCAGCGGATATCTTGCATGTTGCGTTCAGGTGCACTGTAAAAAAAAAAAAAAAAAAATTTTTTTTTTTGGTCAACATCTTTTTGTGGCGGTCCAAATCCTTTTGTGGCGGCCTGCCACAAATTCCTTTATGTATGGGAAACACCCTATATGAAGGGCCCATTAGATTTCATTGTGTTGATCAAAAATGTATGTTAGGGTGCTTTCTCACTGGGAACGATTGCTTTCGTTCCGTTCCGTTCCGCACTCGGGAACGATTGCCCCCCCTCTCCTCTCCCCCTCTGGTCAGCTTTCACATTACAATATTTCTTCCGTGCTCGCAAACGGAACAGAGTGCACTTGCGCCGTCAACTACGCCTGCAGTGTATCCTCGCCCGTGTGTTGTCTATGTGGTTCGGAACGGTTGGCTTTCATACTCGCATGTGTTCCGTGCACACCAAAGCGCTCCCCAGACCACCTTTTCAAGTGCGTGCCGCCCGGTCACGGAACAGAACGGAACCCCAACGTTCACACTCATCAAATATTCCGAAACTGGCGTCAATTTGGGGACAAGTGTGCTCGGGAACTAGGGCTGGTACGGATCACGGATAAACCGTGACCCGTACGGATCAGCCCCGCGGTTCGCAACGCGGTTCGGAACGTCAATGGTCCGCGGACCCCCCCCCCCCCCCCCCCCCCTTTCGTTTCATTTAACGTTTAACGTTAGTGTATGAGAACGCCTGCAGCCTGCAGCCAGCCACAGACAGGCATCATGGCAAGCACAAGTGAGCTTCCTCATCCCTTGTCGCCGCTGTAAAGTCTCTCTGAAGGCTGTGGCTAGTGGCTACTAAAGACAGCAGCATCACAACAAACTTATTTCAACACCTCAGCCTGTTGCGGGCTGCACAAGGTAACGAGAGCCACAGCACACACACGCGCGCGCACACTTTTCACAAACACATTATCACCGGACGGTGAAATGTTGCCTTTAGGACACAAAACAACAAAACAACACGTGGGGCCACTGAGTAGCTTAACGTAGCATCAACGTTATGTTTCCAGACTCACCCGGTCTGGTCTGTACCCGTGTCAAGTGACTGCAGGTTAGCAAGTTAGGCATAGCAGTGCCACCTAAAACAGGAAGTTGGGTTGTTCTGCCTTCAGAGTAAACGCATAAATTGTGTCACTTATGAGGAAAAAAATATTTTTTGAGCTGTGCAGTTCAACAAATGGTTAGAGAAGTATAATAGTATTAAAACATCAAATCGAAAATCTAATTTTGAGAGAAAAAATCTGATATACGGTATATATATTTTTTGCTGATCCAAAAAATCTGTGATCCGTGGCTCAAAATCCGTCACGCGATCCGATCCGTGGGTTTTCTGATCCGTGCCAGCCCTATCGGGAACGGTACCGGGGCGCCAGTGTGAAAGCACCCTTCGTCTTTTATCAGGCAGCTTCTTTCAAGACAACTCAGAATTTCAACTCGTTCCGACTACTGACATCATGTCTGAGCTAACGTTGCTAGCTAGCAAACACAGGGTAGCTAATTGAATAGGTAAAATAACTGGTACTTCCACATATCTCACTATTATAATAAGGCGGACGTGGGTTCCGCGGCAGGCGAGCTCGCAAAGCATGTGAGGCAAGCTAGGAATGAGCCTGCGAAGCACAACTTATTTCAGGTTGTTATAATCAGTGCAAAATAAGATGAAACAATACAAACAAATCAAATGATGTGTTAAAACGTTACGTCAACAAAGACTTTCGTAATCATTTCATTTTCCATTAACGATGAATGTTAATGAATTATTAATTATGTTGTTGCTGACGTCAAGTCTGAAATGATACCCGTCGAATTTCCAACCTGTAATTCCGAGTTAGACAACCGTTCCATTCCTTTTGAACAAATCAGAGTTTGTTTCCTGAGTTGTCTTGTACGCAGCATTAGAGAGCCTTATCTTATCTTATCTTATCTTATCTTATCTTATCTCATACCTTATCAGATATGGTGTTATGCTGAATTCTGCATGCTGAGAATTGCATCCCCTTCCCACGAAGTGCAGAAGTTTTTAGTAAACAGTCAAGTCAAAGAGTAGATGTAAGTTAAATATAAATAATATAAATATAAACTATATCGGTGATTGTTATCAGAATATAGAGCTATTTAACACGTATTTTTTAACAAACAAATAAAATATATCTCTTCCAGCAGCTTTAAAGGAGAAAAACAATGCAGATTTATTTTGTACATGATATCACATTATATCCAAAAAAAACTGTTTTGCAGGCATTCATTTAGTTTGACTGTTATTGAGAGTTGATTTGAGTTCAGTTGTGGACCAGTGATGTCATTTGTGCATGAATGATATCCACCTTATTTCTAGCTGCTATGATGCCTTACGTGAAATATGGGTGCTTCTTCCGGTCCTCCTTCACGTCCAGCTTGGCTGATAAATAGGACTGGGTTAAAAAAATCGAGTCTCCGATTTTTAATCGATTTTTATTTTAATCCTCGATTATCGATTCATATGTCCAGAGATCGATTTTTTTTTATAATTTATTTTTTATTTTTTAAACAGGCTAAAATATTATGCTGTGTGTGGTAGTTGAAGCATAGTTTCAAGTTGACGTTTATTTATGTTTGTAGTTGAAACAAAAACATAAATACTGTAGGCTACATGAATAGAAATGTTTGATCAATAATATCTACTTTTAGAAATTATATAGGCTGAAATCAAATCACTGTGCATAATTGTGAAAGTGTCTTTATTGACAGATGAAAAGGCTGTTATTTACCCTTTGTCACCACCTGGTGAGTAAATATATGTGTAACTAAAAACATTAAAATTGACAACAGGTCTGCAACTTTTTTCCCCATGTATCTACTTGGCTGGTTGGGAACCCCTATGTTACATAATTGGACATGTAATTCAGGGTACAGCTCAAGAAACATTTTGAAACATATTGAAATTGATCGAATCGGAATCGAATCGAATCGAATCAAAATTAATCGATTCGCAACCTTGTGAATCGGAATCGAATCGATTCTTGAAATTTGAACCAATACCCAGCTCTACTGATAAATATCCCAAGTTGTTCAAAGAGCCACAGGTTAACGGATGTGATAGATAACATTATTACATTCCCTCAAATAAGTCGTCAAACGAGTGTTATTTCTTTGAGACAAGCAACTTTTTTCTCAGCGTCAGAGTTTGACGAGGAAATGCGTCGAGTACGAGCGCCGCAGACCCTCTGCCAACAAGTAACGTTAACAACCAGCTGCAACAATCAGTCATGTTCTAGACCGGACCTTGCACCCATAAATATTTCCCAGCGGGGCATTCAAAAATAAGGTGGACAGATCACTCACTGGTCCACCACTGAACTCAAATCAACTCTCAAGAACTGTGTTGATATCAAGTGCTAAATAAATCAGCATTGTTTTTCTGGAGTTCCCTCTTTAAGTTATGTTTTGAATGTTGACTTGTTGAAGAACCGGGAGATGCCGATCTACCACCTGCCCCTGGTGGACAGCGTTGTGGGCGGGCCCAGGCGGGGCGTGGTGCACGTGGGCAGCAGGGACGAGGAGCTTCTGGAGAACTGGAGGGCCATCCTGGGCATGGGCATCCTGGAGACCGAGTGTGGCCGTCCGCTCTTCTCCACTCACTCAGGCCTCTGGAGGAAGTGCTACTTCAAAGGCCTCGACCTGGACATCGACAAGCTCATCTCCAAGGGTGAGTCCGTCAGTAACCAAGTAGGCTACATCTACTCAACTACTGTACTTAAGCCATACCTGCCATTTGCTCAACTACTGTACTTAAAGGGATACGGCACCTTTTTGAGACGTTTAGGCCATCTGTCATATTGCCGATACCAAAACTAGAATGTGGATGTCTTTATCTTCACTCTTCGCGCCCTACAAACAGCAGTAGAGCTCTCACTGCTACTTAGCTTAGCGCTACAAAATCAGTCTATGCAACAGCTGCCTACTCCCGTTCAGTCGTCAAAAATACACATTCCAACAGCGCCAGAAACACTCACATGTACTGTTGTAACTCGTGTACCCACTATTCACCTTATGTAGCCACGCCCATTTGACCCGGTTGTGTGGCCGTATCAAAACTTCCGGCTAAAAATAAAATAAAATAAAATACCTGGCTGCTCCAATATAATCTAACTCTGAATTAACTAATAATTTAGCCAATTGTATGTAACATACCAAATAAAAGCAAACGGCAATGTCTAAGAATGCAATGCCATGTAACTGGCTCATTAAGTCTCGCATTCCAGGGAATTACGTTAACGTCTGCGGGTCTTATAGACGTAAGTGGCTCGAGCGCAACTCGGAGGAGAGAAAACTATCTGAAGCTTTCTTTGTTGGAGTCCAGGTATGTTTTACAAGAAAGTGCTCGTCATTGTCGACGATAACGTTATCTGACCTGGCTAACAGTGGATACTGGCTTGCTTGCTGTGTCCCGAGCTCAAAGTAGTAGGCTACGTTCTTTATATTACCCCCTTCACTGTCCGCTCCAAAAACAACTCTCTTATTTTGCGCCGTGACCGCCGGAAGTGTTAACAGGACCCGGAAGAATTTGGCCCACTGTAAGGTCTGAACTAGGGATGTTCATTTTAAAAATTTTCCAAAATCGATAATCAGTGAATATTAACGATCAATTATCGATCATCGATTTTATTAATACTTAGAAAATTTTCAATTTTTTTTTTTTTTTTTTTTTTTTTTTTTTTACAAAATGAATGCCTATGGCAGAAAATACGAAAGACAACGTGTTCTCCTCAATGAACTCTTTATTTCAATGTGTCTCCTCTCCAACACTGTACACTGTACGCTGTCCCCGGCGCATGCCGGTGTGAATTTCCCATGTTTAAAACAGTTTTGTTGGCACAAAGGCCCGTGCCCAGCCAGAAAACTAGAGACTATATGAAGCTCCACCTCACGTTAGTCGGCTGTGCAATGGAGTGGGGCGAGGAGGAACGAATTCCACCCAAACCTAGTCCAAAATTATTATTATTATTATTATTATTATTTTTTTTTTATAATTAAAAAATCGATCCAAATGCCACAGGATCGATTCCAATCCTTAACGATCGATTATCGATTTTCGATAATTGATGAACATCCCTAGTCTGAACATAAGGTGAATACGATGAAATAATAATCCAAAGTTACAGGAAACGGTCATTTTCGTAGTAAATCCACACACCAAGATCTAACAAATAGTAACCGAACTAACAGAGTATAACAGAAGTTACTTCCTCGTTTGCCATGAGGGTTGCGCTGTGTGCAGTCATCAGTAGATGGTGTCGTTTCTTTGTTACCCTTTGTTAGATCTCGCAGTGTGGATTTACTACGAAAATGACCGTTTCCTCTAACTTTGGCTGATTATTTAATTGCTGGCGAGCCTGCCGGCACAGCTGGCGTGCACTTCCCCGAAAATGTGGCTGACGCGAGCAGGGCAAGTATAATATAATGTACAGGGCTTCAAATTTGGCGCAGGATTGCGAGATTCGCGCATCTTTTTGGAAATTCCTGCATATTTTCAATTTATAAAGAAGGAGTAAATCCGCACCCGGGTCAGACACGGCCCCTAAAATGATTTCATACGGCCCGCCACTTGATATCAAGTTATAGTGAAATCAGGCCCGCACCTCCGCTCATTGTAAAACACAGAGCGCTGCCTTCATGCAGACGAGCCGCACTTCACACCAGGGTTGCCAGATAGATTTCCATAGATGTGCAGTTCCTTGGGCGGTTTTGTGTGCATTTTGGCGGGTTTTGAACTCTTTGTGCTGGAAACCATCGGCAGTATCTGGCAACACGGCCCAGCGGGATCATCACTGCATGTCAAATCCACCTCATTAGCAGGTGATTGGGTTCACCCGAGTGAAAAACCAAGTGGACAGAAAAACATTTGCAGCTAAAATGTTGTCTTTTGTTGAGAAGTGAACATGTCGCTGTCAAAAGGCAAAAGAAAGGTTGATGACGACGAGCACAGACAGTTTCAGGAGAAGTGGGAGAGTGATTATTTTGTCGTCGAGTTTAAAGGGAATGCCGCCTGCCTCATTTGCAAAGAGAAAATCGCCGTACCAAAATAATATAACCTGAAGCGAATAAGAATAAGAGAATAAGCAGGGATGCAAACTAGTCACCTTTAGGTAACAGTGAGTCACCTTTTTCATCCCAAAATAGGGCACTGAATAGGGCAATGATTTGTGTCTGCCCTGCTATCTGTCACCTTTTTAACTATCCATGACTTTGCATCCCTGAATAAGAGTCTAATTACTATGTCTTTTGTCATTGTGTTTTATCTGGAGACTAAGCAGCCATAGGTTGTATTAAAGCCTTTATTTTTTGTATTTGGTGATACACTTTACTAAAACACTCATATCATATTATAATACCCCAGGTGTGCATAAACTACAGGTTAAGTAAAGACAAACGTGAAATTATTATTGGTTATCGTATCTGTTATCGGACAGGAGAAGCAGATATTTACCGGTTATCGTATCGGCTGAAAAAATCCCCCCCCAAAGTCTATAAATCCCCCCTATCTGAAGAACATAGGGGGGGAATTCCCCCCCAGTTTGCAAAGTGAATTTTAAGCCCTGATGTAGATGGGGGAGATAACAGGAAAGAGCGAAAGCTATTACCAACTATGTGCTCTACATTCTCTGCTTGGGCTAACTTGGTGGCTCAGTGGTTAGAGCTGCTGCCTTGTCAAAGCCTGGGCAGGCTGGGATCTGTGACTTCATGCTGCAGTGTGTACGTTTGTGCTGCAACACACCAGCCTGACGAGGCGGCTAACGAGGAGCTAATTAGCATGTAGCAACACAGCGCACGGCCCTCTGGGAGTTTTGCTGAAGCAGGGATGGGCAGCTTTGATGATAGAGAGAGAGAGGGCCACCATTTTTTCTTCCCTCACTACCAGAGGGCCAGATTGTGACCGTGCACTTCCACCAGTAGCCTACTGTAACCCCATCACTCAATTACCCAATTATAGCTATTCATTTGATGAAAAGAACCAAATATATACCGTAATCAAAGTTTATTATAACAACATTTCTATTTTTCATATTCAAATGCGTTTCGTACGGGTTGGGCTACCCTATCAAAAAATGCTACCTTATCTGTAAAGGGGAGACTTGTGGGTATCCATAGAACCCATTCTGCTTAAGATATCTTGAGGTGGGGCGTGCGGGGAGTGTAGCGGTGGATTCCCTGCCTACCAACACGAGGGTCGCAGGTTCGTATCCACGTGTTACCTCCGGCTTGGTCGGGCGTCAATACAGGTACAATTGGCTGTGCCTGAGGGTGGGAAGCCGGATTGTGGGTATGTGTCCTGGTCGCTGCACTAGCGCCTCCTCTGGTCGGTCGGGGCGCCTGGTCGGGGTGGAAGGGAACTGGTGCGAATAGCGTGGATCCTTCCACCTGCTACGTCCTACCGGCAAAGCTCCCCTTGTCAGGCGAAAAGAAGCGGCTGGCAAATGCGCATGTGTTGGAGGAAGCATGGTGCTAGTATAGTCTCGGCTCTCCCCAGATTGGCAGAGGGTGGAGCAGCGACCTGCCCCGGTCGCTGCTCCACTAGGGGTGGGAGGAAAAATCGATTTACCTAAGTATCGCGATTTTTAATGTCACGATTTTTTTAATCGATCTTTTATTCCAAAATCGATAATCGCAAAAAAAAATATATATATATATACCGTAAATTCCGGACTATAAGCCGCGGGTTTTTTCCCGTTTTTTGGGCTTTTTTGGCCCCTGCGGCTTATATAACGGTGCGGCTTTTTCAAAAAAAAAAAAAAAAAATCTCTCTTTTTTAGCACTCTTTCTAACTATAAATCCACTTCTGTTTTAATTTCCTCTCTTGCCCTCTTTTAACAACATAACATAACATAACATAACATAACACAACACAGGTGGTGTTGTGTTATGTTGTTTTGTTGAAATGTTAATAAATGGGAGCTTCCTCAAACAGCCATCTCTTTCCCGACAATCCCCTCTGTGCATGAACCCTTACATATGGTAATTAAACATTAAAACACAAAAAAAAAAAAAAAAAAAAATACCATTAAAACACCCGCGGCTTATAGTCCGGTGCGGCTTATATATGTAAAAAACAGTCAACTTTGCAGGTGCGGCTTATACTCCGGTGCGGCTTATAGTGCGGAATTTACGGTATATATATATATATTTTTTTTTTGGGTGCTTGCAGTCAGGCCACTCACTGAACAGCAGGCCAGGCGCCGCCTACTGGTTTACTAGTGGTTTTATTACTTTATTAGTTAGTCTGAAGTAATAATTACACTTCAGGGTTAAAGTGGGTGCATCTCATTGTAAAATTGGACTTCAAACGGCCCAAATGTCACGCGCGTCGGCCCATATCGGCCTGGCCTGCTTGGTATCTAATGCCCGGCCTAAATTATGATCCCAGTCCGCCCCCGTTTTTAACTATATCACCCAGCCCTACTAATGATATATAATATACAGTCTCTAGTGTATGATTAAACTTTTCCCATGTTCTAATCTAGTGTAAAAAAGCAAACAAACTGAAATAAGAAAAGAAAAAAATAAACAAAAATCGCAATAAATCGTAATATCGAATCGCAATAATCGTAGAATCGCAATACTTAAGAATCGCAATATAAATCGAATCGGCACCCAAGAATCGTGATAGTATCGAATCGGGAGATAAGTGAATCGCCACAGCCCTATGCTCCACCCTCTGCCAATCTAAA
The DNA here is from genome assembly GCF_964638095.1 of Poromitra crassiceps. NCBI lineage: Eukaryota > Metazoa > Chordata > Actinopteri > Beryciformes > Melamphaidae > Poromitra > Poromitra crassiceps. Next base: position 68,433,018 of record NC_139626.1, on the reverse strand, counting down.
GCAGCATGGGGGATAAATTGACCAAGTATAATTGGGAAGAAAATCTGAAAAAAAATATCTTGAGGTGGTGAAAGGTGAAGGGACCCCTTTAAACATTTAGCCTAACTTTGAAGCGTTATTTAACCCCCTTCCCAACAAGCTAGCATGACATGGATGGTCCCAATGGATGCCTGAGCTCTTCTAGTTGCACATGATAGCAGAAGCTTCACTCTGGCTTTAAAACCCGGCTCTGTGGAGACGAGGCTAGCAGAATGACTGACTTCTGAAATTCATTTTTATAGACTCGCTTGTATGTGATCATGTCGTCTTTTTAACTTTCATCATCTTTCTATTGTCTTTTTACATCTTTTATCTAAACTCTGTCTTAATCCTATCGTACTTTTATTGTATTTTACCGTTTGTTTTGGTTTTCATCCTACCATCCCTGTTTATTATTGTTTTATGGCCTTTTAAAATCATAATTTGTGTATTTTATTTTATTTTGTCTGTCTTTGCACTTTGTAAACTGTGTTTTATAATCAGGTTAAAGTTAAATGAGCTTGATGACATGATGTTACACATCATAAGGCTGCAGTAGAGGAGGCTACATTACACTACATCAGATAAAAGCACTTTATTATTGATCCTGTGGGGAGAGAGGGCTGTGCTGCAGATTAACCCTCAAACACCTGGACCTGGCTCTCCTGTCTTTATGTTGTTTTTCACACCTGTTCTGTCTCACCTGTCCTGTCTTTATGTTGTTTTTCACACCTGTTCTGTCTCACCTGTCCTGTCTTTATGTTGTTTTTCTCACCTGTTCTGTCTTATGTTGTTTTTCTCACCTGTTCTGTCTCACCTGCCCTGTCTTTATGTTGTTTTTCTCACCTGTTCTGTCTTTATGTTGTTTTTCTCACCTGTTCTGTCTTTATGTTGTTTTTCACACCTGTTCTGTCTTTATGTTGTTTTTCTCACCTGTTCTGTCTTTATGTTGTTTTTCTCACCTGTTCTGTCTCACCTGTCCTGCCTTTATGTTGTTTTTCTCACCTGTTCTGTCTTAAGTTGTTTTTCTCACCTGTTCTGTCTCACCTGTCCTGTCTTTATGTTGTTTTTCTCACCTGTTCTGTCTTAAGTTGTTTTTCTCACCTGTTCTGTCTCACCTGTCCTGTCTTTATGTTGTTTTTCTCACCTGTTCTGTCTTTATGTTGTTTTTCTCACCTGTCCTGTCTTTATGTTGTTTTTCTCACCTGTTCTGTCTTTATGTAGATTTTCTCAACTGTTCTGTCTTTATGTTGTTTTTCTCACCTGTTCTGTCTTGATGTTGTTTTTCTCACCTGTTCTGTCTTTGTTGTTTTTCTCACCTGTTCTGTCTTTATGTAGATTTTCTCACCTGTTCTGTCTTTTTTCTCACCTGTTCTGTCTTTATGTTGTTTTTCTCACCTGTTCTGTCTTTATGTATTTTTTCTCACCTGTTCTGTCTTTATGTTGTTTTTCTCACCTGTTCTGTCTTTATGTTGTTTTTCTCACCTGTTCTGTCTGTATGTATTTTTTCTCACCTGTTCTGTCTTTATGTTGTTTTTCTCACCTGTTCTGTCTTTATGTTGTTTTTCTCACCTGTTCTGTCTTTATGTAGATTTTCTCACCTTTTCTCTCTTTGTTGTTTTTCTCACCTGTTCTCTCTTTATGTAGATTTTCTCACCTTTTCTCTCTTTGTTGTTTTTCTCACCTGTTCTCTCTTTATGTATTTTTTCTCACCTGTTCTGTCTTTATGTTGTTTTTCTCACCTGTTCTGTCTTTATGTTGTTTTTCTCACCTGTTCTGTCTTTATGTATTTTTTCTCACCTGTTCTGTCTTTATGTTGTTTTTCTCACCTGTTCTGTCTTTATGTTGTTTTTCTCACCTGTTCTGTCTGTATGTATTTTTTCTCAGCTGTTCTGTCTTTATGTTGTTTTTCTCACCTGTTCTGTCTTTATGTTGTTTTTCTCACCTGTTCTGTCTTTATGTTGTTTTTCTCACCTGTTCTGTCTTTATGTTGTTTTTCTCACCTTTTCTCTCTTTGTTGTTTTTCTCACCTGTTCTGTCTTTATGTAGATTTTCTCACCTTTTCTCTCTTTGTTGTTTTTCTCACCTGTTCTCTCTTTATGTTGTTTTTCTCACCTGTTCTGTCTTTATGTTGTTTTTCTCACCTGTTCTGGCTGTATGTTGTTTTTCTCACCTGTTCTGTCTTTATGTTGTTTTTCTCACCTGTTCTGTCTTTATGTTGTTTTTCTCACCTGTTCTGTCTTTATGTTGTTTTCCTCACCTGTTCTCTCTTTATGTTGTTTTTCTCACCTGTTCTGTCTTTATGTTGTTTTTCTCACCTGTTCTGTCTTTATGTTGTTTTTCTCACCTGTTCTGTCTTTATGTTGTTTTTCTCACCTTTTCTCTCTTTGTTGTTTTTCTCACCTGTTCTGTCTTTATGTTGTTTTTCTCACCTTTTCTCTCTTTGTTGTTTTTCTCACCTGTTCTGTCTTTATGTAGATTTTCTCACCTTTTCTCTCTTTGTTGTTTTTCTCACCTGTTCTCTCTTTATGTTGTTTTTCTCACCTGTTCTGTCTTTATGTTGTTTTTCTCACCTGTTCTGTCTGTATGTTGTTTTTCTCACCTGTTCTGTCTGTATGTTGTTTTCCTCACCTGTTCTCTCTTTATGTTGTTTTTCTCACCTGTTCTGTCTTTATGTTGTTTTTCTCACCTGTTCTGTCTGTATGTTGTTTTCCTCACCTGTTTTCTCTTTATGTTGTTTTTCTCACCTGTTCCCATCTGATAAATATCACTTCTCTGCCCCCACTGTCTGTCTCAGGTATTGCAGATCGCTGCACCGCTGTTAAATATCACTTCTCTCAGCCCATCAGACTGAGGAACATCCCTCTGAACCTCACCAGGACCATCCAGCAAGACGAGTGGCACCTGCTGCGTGAGTCCACGCACGCACACACACATTACTGTTGGTTTTTGTTTCATTTTATAGGTGAAGTGAGCACCATACACTCAATTGTTTTATCCTCGCTGGCTTTGTGTCGAAGCTCAACCCTATTGCAACAAGCCAGAGTTGTCTTAAGGGCATGAGCCGTGACAGGGAAATGATGGAATAGGCTACAGTATCACTAAGGTTTTGATTGCTACAGTCTGGAAAATCACAAGTGCGTACCATTTTGTCAACTTGCCTCGCTATTTACAGACATACAGAGCATGCTGTGTCTGAAACACCTAGCGTTACCTAAATAAATACATAGCCCAAGTTAGTAGTCGGGTTCCCATCCACCTGTTTTTATGCAAAAATTTTCACGCTTGAGGGAGGCGGAAAACAGATGAAGTGATATTCTGTTGTCTCTCCATTCAAAAACCACACAGTTTGCCTTGATCACTGCAAAACATGACATGGCGTGTAGCCTCCACACAATAGGGCTACACACGGTAAATCATGGTACGCGCAGCACAATACCCGCCGTGGTAAACAGAAGAAGACTGGGATATTAACTTTAAGGCGACTCACTTCTAGAATTGAATGAAATTGTATTCACTTACTTTCTGCTCCGTGGATTATAACGTTTATGCTTGCCGAGTCGCACCTGGTAATCCAGAAATGGCGTTATGGTACCTTTGTCTACTTGTAGATCATCAAGAAACTTTAAGTTAATAATGTTAGATGTGTTTAATAGAGCTCTATATCGGGTCTAGCAGCTGATCAGCAGCTCAAACACCAGGTGATTGACAGCTCTATAATTCATAAAATAGCACTGGATGGAAACGCGCATTGTTTCGCATTTTCTTTTGCCGACTTTCTGAAAATTAGATTAAAAGTTGCGATACATTTGGATGGAAACCCAGCTATTGACTGGCGCGGATGCACAAAGCCAGTGAGGATAAAACAATTGAGGGTACGGTGCCCATTTCACCTATAAAATGATTATTTACCTCCACGTCCAGAGCAGAGGAAAACCCATGTACTGAAGAGCACTGCTGTGCCAAAACCCATGGTACGAGAGACTATAGTACCTAAATCTAACAATGTTGTCAGTTAAAAAATAAATAAAAAATGCATAGCCTATATAGGCTACTCGGCAGCAGTAGCTCTCCAACTCTGTTGATCTGCCTCTTCTTGCTCCGCCTCTCTCTCTCCTCTCTCTCTCTCTGACCATTCTGGGTTGATCTGACAAGTTCATCATCCTCATCTGTGCATTCAGGTTCATAAAGACATCACCTCAAATCTGGCGTAAACTGCATATCTTCATTGCTTTCATAGTCAGACATGTTTAGTATATTTTAGTAGCCTGTTTACAGAGCGCGCTGTGTCTGAAACACCTGTACACAGCGTTAGTGACTGCCGCGGATGCCAGAGTGTAGTGCCAATAAATAGCGCGGTCTGATCAACAGCAAGACTGCGGTTTTATGCATACTGTAGGCATACTGACAAGCAGCTACCGTGTCTGCATACTGTAGGCATACTGACAAGCAGCGACGGGCGAGAGAGATATGACGTGTAGGGCTGGGTTCAAAAAAATCGATTCTCCGATTTTTAATCGATTTTCATTTTAATCCTCGATTATCGATTCATATGTCCAGAGATCGATTTTTTTTTAATAAAAAAAAAACAAAAAACAAAAAAACAGGCTAAAATATTGTGCTGTGTGTGGTAGTTGAAACATAGTTTCAAGTTGACGTATAATTATGTTTGTAGTTGAAACAAAAACATAAATACTGTAGGCTACATGAATGGAAATGTTTGATCATTATTAATATCTACTTTTAGAAATTATATAGGCTGAAATCAAATCACTGTGCATAATTGTGAAAGTGTCTTTATTGACAGATGAAAAGGCTGTTATTTACCCTTTGTCACCACGTGGTGAGTAAATATATGTGTAACTAAAACCATTAAAATTGACAACAGGTCTGCAACTTTTTTTTCCCATGTATCTACTTGGCTGGTTGGAAACCCTTGTGTTACATAACTGGACAGTCATGTAATTCAGGGTACAGCTCAAAAACCACGTTTTGGTATCACTAACCAAATCAATATTGAAAATTGATCGAATCGGAATCGAATCGAATCGAATCGAATCGAATCGAAATTAATCGATTCGCAACCTTGTGAATCGGAATCGAATCGATTCTTGAAATTTGAACCAATACCCAGCTCTAATGACGTGACCGAACAATCAAACCTTGAAAACTATTTTCTGAAACCCAGCGGGTCTATTGTCAGTTACGAGGCGACAGTAGTGTTATTAAAAGCAGACTGCACACGGCAGTCTAACTCGCCTTCAGAACGGATAGGCTAAACTTCACAAGATGGGAATATTTGTTTAACTTTAAACTGATGGACGAAAAGGTAAAAATAGGCTATTATTCTCAATTACCTCCTGTAGCCTTCATCTGAGAACTGAAAGCATTTGACGTTGTTGTGAGCACTATATCCGACGTTTAGACCACATGGTGACTCCTCTTTTGTTTTTCTCATTCGTTGTCTCAGACAACCCCCTGCGAATTCCACTGTGGGCTCCATTTAACAAGCCCCTCTGTGGAATTCTATTTGCGGGCTGTTGCCTGATGAGACTCAGCCTGCAGGCAGGACGCTGGGCACAACCCCCAAGCTTGCATTTCAGCTCGCTGTCATTCTGTGTGATTGACTGGTCATAGAGGCATAGGGAATTTACTTCAATCTTGAGATTAACGGCACTGGGCCTTTTAAATGGATTAAATCCATTACGACTTAAAGATTGCCGAGTTTGAAATAATAATAATAATAATAATAACTTTGTTTGTATAGCACTTTTCAAAACAAGTGTTACAAAGTGCTTCACATAGCAAGAAGAGACAATGAAGTTAAAAAAGTCCAAAAAACTAAACAAGCAAAACAAATAAACGAATCACCCAGAATCCAAGTACAATAGATGTAATAAAGATAAATACAAGATAAGAAAGCAACAGGCTATAGATTGAGCACAGGAAAAGCGTCTGTACTCGTGTGGCTTAATGCTGTCCTAGGAAATCCTTTATGCCCCGATGAACGCAACTACAGTATGCGTCTGAGTTGACTTGAAGGTAGACTAAATTGACCGGACTTATTTTATTTGGAATTAATATTATGTATAAAAGTAGCTGTTGTGGAAAATTTAAGTTCCATTGATTTTGCATTTAATAATCAATAAGCCATAATTGCATAACACAGAATTAACAATGAATGATAAACCGGGTCAACCCGAGTCGAGTCTATACTTTTGTTAGTAGCATCTCTGTGGAGGTTCCAGGGTTGTGGAGCCGGTACCATACGGTGATGTGAAAACAGTGCAGACGACTGATTGGACAGAGAGAATCGTGTTTACTGTGTCTCTGGATACCAGTTTAGTGAAGCTTATACCTTCTCTTGTGTGTAACGTTATTTCCCAAAACTCCCCTGGAGCAATCTTTTGTCTTGCTGCCTTCAGCCTCTGGTGAAATAAAATCCATCTCCTTGCTCAACAAGATGGTCGTTTTCAATTGTTTTGAGAGAAAGAAAGAGCGCTAGGCCGGCCAGCTGATGAGCCGCGGCTTTTCCTGGCGACTTCACTGGTTGGCTGCTCTACTCCCCTGTAGCCGACTCCCACTCCTCCACTATACTGAGCGGTGCACAGGCATGTAAATAACATGTAAATAACATGTAAATAACAGGCATGTAAATAACAACAACGAAATATCCACTCTCCTAGCTGATGTTCTCATTTGCTCATGTAGGTCATATGGAGGCAGCAGTATATTTATAACCAGTTTAAAAGTTCAGTGTAGGGATTTAAAGTCCCTGGAAACCAAAATCCACAAAAACTTTCTAACTATGTTATTTAGGATCTTATGTTAGTAATTGTGTGGCTCAGAAATTATGATACATTACTTTCAACCCAAAGCCTTAAAATCTACACTTTTCTACAAGGTCTGGATGTCCACTTCCTCATTGAAGAGAGCAGTGCGCGAGGTGCTAAAATGCAGGAGCTTATGTATAAGTAATGTATAAGCTCTATATAACCTTTGTACACGCGCGCAACCCGCCCTTTCTCCTTTTGTCCGTTCTTTGCCCCCACAGCGCTCGCTCAGTGTCTGTCTGTCTCCCTCCCACTCTGTGTGCTGTGTGTCGAGCGCTATGCTGCCTGCTCTCTCTCTCTCTCTCTCACTCTCTCAGGACTAGTGAGAGAGAGAGAGAGAGAGAGCAGGCAGCATAGCGCTCGACACACAGCCTGGTGAAGCGAGGTTACTCACACACACACACACACACACACAGTAGCGCTGTGCACTCGCAGCGGCAGAGCAGAGATCTCTTCCTCTCAGTACGCTATGCGCGGAGCAATGCACGAACACACACACACACACACACACACACACCCCATCTCAATTTCCTTCTCTCTCTCTCCGAGAGAGAGGTCTCCTCCGAGAGAGAGAGAGAGAGAGAGAGAGATAAATTTCCCTGCTGCAGACGGGACACGCCCACACAGTCCGCGGGAGAAAATACACTCTAAAAACGAATTGATTCTCATGACTTTTGCCATGACTGTCAAACCTAAATTTATATACTTTGCGACGTTCATCATCATTCAAATTTGGCTGGTGGCTTATTAACATAGGCTCCTGTGATGTGATGAACTCAAAATGCTAAATAATAAAGAAATATTTCGGCTTTCCAGGGACTTTAACTGTAATGTTATAAACGTGTATGGTCCTGTTCTTCTTATAGCCTACATCCATGGTACGGTCGCTGTGACTACAGCATCAACGTCACACCTAAAGTCACGTCTCCTCTCACGCATTCAGCACACAACCAAGGGATTTCATCTGTCATTCATTTTTCCATCCATATTTCATAAAATGCTTATAAAAAAAGTTCTACTTTATTCAACTATTTAGAATCAGGAGAGACATAACATTTCACTGAGCCATAAGCTATGCTGGTAGGTGTCTGTGTCGGTGAGGGTGTAGGGGTGAAGGTGTAGTGGTGGTGGTGGGGGGGGGTGTAGTGGTGGGGGGGTGGGGGGGTTGGGGGTGGAGGCTTAACATGGGCTCGGTGGGATTGGTTTCCTGGTTGAAAAGGACGCTGCGTTTCCTGGTTCTGAAACATTGGTTCTGTTTAGGCAAGTAAAAAACAGTTGTAAAATGACTATTGGTTAAGGTTAGGGTTATTAAATAACAAAAACATTCAATTTGACTTTGGGTTGAAATTAGGGATGTCAACGGTTAACCGTTAATCGATTAACCGTCGCTAACGTCGTTGTTCGGTTATTGCTGTCGGTCTATCAGTTAATTTTTTTTTTTTTTTTTTTTTTTTTTTTTTTGTCTATTTACTCAATGAGCTCATGCCCAAACAAGGCGTGTCTATTTAGATGCTGAAATGTTAATGCTTTTTGTGTTAGAATTTCTAACACAAAGAGCATTAACTCATTCACCGCCAAAGACGTCTTTGACGTGTTATCAGAAATAGCCATCCACGCCAAAGACGTGTTTGACGTGTTTTTGTTTTTATTAGTACAGCGCGTAGTTCAAACACTTCCTCAGCCTGTGCCATGTTATCAGGCCACAAAGACAAGCCGACAACACGTTATCAAACACATACCACAGCTGTTGTTTTGAAATGAGCCGAGGAAAAACAGAAAACAGAGAAACGCGCTTCCTTGTGAAGTTGTGCAGAGAGGAGAAACGCCATTGAAACGCCCCTCGGCGCGCTGCACGAGCTGATCGGCTTGCTGCAGGGCAGCAGACATCGATCGTTCGCGGTAGTCAAACCCGTGACCAACATGATCGATCCTGGTCCCTCGACCCCGTTCCTGTGTCCCAGCCCGAAAGAGACGAGACGGAGTCACAACTGTGTGAGTTGGAGGAGAACAGCAGCCTCGCCACAGAAATGGCTTTCACACAGAACGAAGCAGCACGGCCACTTTCCTGGCGAGGAAGACTGGACTGACTCCATTGCGACAGGACCCGGATGATCTCGCGGTAAGGAGTGTGTGTGTGTGTGTGTGTGTGTGTGTGTGTGTGTGTGTGTGTGTGTGTGTGAGAGACTACACTGATCACTGCATTCTATTCTATGATCACACTCACTCACACTGAGTAAACTGTATTGTTGAATGTAAAAAAAGCACATCATGTATATATATATATATATATATATATATTATTATTATTATTATATTTTTTTTTGTGTCATAACGAATAATATTTACATGTCTGATGTCAATACAGTTCAAAATAAAAGAATTGAGAGCGAGTTCTGCCTGAGATTGTGTGATTTAGAAAAATGCCATTTTCTGCAATTTATCTTCTCAGAGAGACCTTTTTGGTGAAAACAGGGTGTATATAAATGGCTATAAGTAGAGTACAGAACATGCTAAAAGCTCACTTTTTTTCCCTGGTGAACCCAGAGACGTACATCTTCATTTTGAGGTATTGCAAATCACTTTGGTGCTAATAGATAATTTACTGTGGGTCTTGAAAGATGACCAACAATTATGAAAATCTTTGGCCTGTGCTAAATATTGGCAGTCCTAAACTGGCCATGAATGAGTTAACAAGCATTAACACATTGAGTGCCAAGGACGTCTGTGGATGTCCCAAAAAAAAGTAACGAGGAGTGCCAAGGACGTCTGTGGACGTCCTAAAAACATAATTCATATTATTCCATAATTCTGCTGTTTAAGGTCGTACCTTGAACATTGAACACTCCTGCTTCTTCCAAAGAAGAAATTTTGTTTCTAGACAGTTCCATTATGAAATGACAGCCTCTGAAAGAAGTGCACTTTCAAGGGTTTTCTGCAGTTTTTTTTTAACTTTTCAAGATATAGTCACTTTTATGAATACTTTTTGCACTCTAATTTCGAGCACATTCACTGACTCTGGCTGGTGTTTTCTGATGTGGTGGCGTGGTGTGGTTTCTGTGCAGCCTGCGTGCCCCCCTCCCCCCCCCCCCCCCCCCCCCTCCACCTCTGAGCTGCGGGCTCCTCCCCACACGCACAGAGTCTGTTTTCTCACAGACTCCGTTTTTGCCCCGGACGGATCCCAGCGCGCAACAAGGAAATGCCAAACGCGACTGAACGAAAAGGTTTGGCCGTTCGGCTTCGGGTGCTGGCTTTCTGGCAGGGAATCGTGTGGAGAAACTATATGCAGATAGATAGAAGCAGAAGAGCTCAGTTGTGGGCGCGGATGCAGCCGAGCCAACTGTCCGCTGCAGACAGAGCAATCTATACGGCTCTGGCTGAAGCATGCATCGGTTTCCCCTTTGATCACGTCTTTCCGTGCTTTCTCCTGCACAAAGTAAAGGATCTGAGGTGGGTGGCGCAGCTCCCGTGTCGATGTTTAAGGTGGCGCCGTGTGATCCCTTGAAGGGATTCATGCTCACTGGCTAGGTACGACCTTAAACAGCAGAATTATGGAATAATATGAATTATGTTTTTAGGACGTCCACAGACGTCCTTGGCACTCCTCGTTACTTTTTTTTGGGACATCCACAGACGTCCTTGGCACTCAATGTGTTAATGCTTGTTAACTCATTCATGGCCAGTTTAGGACTGCCAATATTTAGCACAGGCCAAAGATTTTCATAATTGTTGGTCATCTTTCAAGACCCACAGTAAATTATCTATTAGCACCAAAGTGATTTGCAATACCTCAAAATGAAGATGTACGTCTCTGGGTTCACCAGGGAAAAAAAAGTGAGCTTTTAGCATGTTCTGTACTCTACTTATAGCCATTTATATACACCCTGTTTTCACCAAAAAGGTCTCTCTGAGAAGATAAATTGCAGAAAATGGCATTTTTCTAAATCACACAATCTCAGGCAGAACTCGCTCTCAATTCTTTTATTTTGAACTGTATTGACATCAGACATGTAAATATTATTCGTTATGACACAAATAAAAAAAATAATAATAATAATAATATATATATATATATATATATATATACATGATGTGCTTTTTTTACATTCAACAATACAGTTTACTCAGTGTGAGTGAGTGTGATCATAGAATAGAATGCAGTGATCAGTGTAGTCTCTCACACACACACACACACACACACACACACACACACACACACACACACACACACACTCCTTACCGCGAGATCATCCGGGTCCTGTCGCAATGGAGTCAGTCCAGTCTTCCTCGCCAGGAAAGTGGCCGTGCTGCTTCGTTCTGTGTGAAAGCCATTTCTGTGGCGAGGCTGCTGTTCTCCTCCAACTCACACAGTTGTGACTCCGTCTCGTCTCTTTTGGGCTGGGACACAGGAACGGGGTCGAGGGACCAGGATCGATCATGTTGGTCACGGGTTTGACTACCGCGAACGATCGATGTCTGCTGCCCTGCAGCAAGCCGATCAGCTCGTGCAGCGCGCCGAGGGGCGTTTCAATGGCGTTTCTCCTCTCTGCACAACTTCACAAGGAAGCGCGTTTCTCTGTTTTCTGTTTTTCCTCGGCTCATTTCAAAACAACAGCTGTGGTATGTGTTTGATAACGTGTTGTCGGCTTGTCTTTGTGGCCTGATAACATGGCACAGGCTGAGGAAGTGTTTGAACTACGCGCTGTACTAATAAAAACAAAAACACGTCAAACACGTCTTTGGCGTGGATGGCTATTTCTGATAACACGTCAAAGACGTCTTTGGCGGTGAATGAGTTAATGCTCTTTGTGTTAGAAATTCCAACACAAAAAGCATTAACATTTCAGCATCTAAATAGACACGCCTTGTTTGGGCATGAGCTCATTGAGTAAATAGACAATTTTTTTTTTTTTTTTTTTTTTATTATGAATTAACCGATAGGTTAATCGATTATTAGCGTCGGTTAATCGAAAGTGAAATTAACTGAAAATTGACATCCCTAGTTGAAATGTAGCCTTTGGACACCCTGGGATGGAACACGCTCCCCGGCATGAAATTTGAGGGAAAAGCGAGGGTTTGTGTCATTCTTAACACATTGAGTGCCACAGCGCTTCAGTAAAATTGTCTGGAGCCTGTGCCAGATTCACTTCCATTCAGTTGAAAACAGCTATAGAATTTTTTCTATTAGGGCTATATGAACAGGGTTGGACTCTAATGAAACATTGGACACTCCTACTTCTTTCAAAGAAGAAATTTTGTTTCTAGACAGTTCCATTATGAAATGACAGCCTCTGAAAGAAGAGCACTTTCAAGGGTTTTCTGCTGTCTTTTTTTACTTTTCAAGATAAAGTCACTTTTATGAATACTTTTTGCACTCTAATTTCAAGCGCATTCACTGACTCTGGCTGGTGTTTTCTGATGTAGTGACATGGTGTGGTTCTGTGCAGCCTGCGTGCCCCCCCCCCCCCCCCCCCCCTCTCCACCCCTGAGCTGCGGGCTCCTCCCCACACGCACACAGTCTGTCTTCGCAGCCTCAGTTTTTGCCCCGGGCGGATTTCAGCGCAACAAGGAAATGGCAGGCGGGACTGAGGGAGAAGGTTTGGCCGTTCGGCTTCCGGGTGCTGCCTTTCTGGCGGGTGGTCGTGTGGAGGGGCTGTGTGCAGGCGGATAGACAGAGGCGGAGGAGCTCAGTTGTGGGCTCGGATCGCAGCCAACTGTCGGCTGCGGACAGAGCAATCTGTGGCTCTGGCTGCAGCATGCGTCGGTGTCTCTCTGATCACGGCTTTCTCCGTTTTCTCCTGCACAAAGTAAAGGATCTGAGGTGGGTGGCGCAGCTCCCGTGTAGAGTTTTAAGGTGGCGCCGTGTGATCCCTTGAAGGGATTCATGCTCACTGGCTGGGTACGACCTTAAACAGCAGAATTATGGAATAATATGAATTATGATTTTAGGACGTCCACAGACGTCCTTGGCACTCCTCGTTACTTTTTTTTAGGACGTCCACAGACGTCCTTGGCACTCAATGTGTTAAAGAGACAGGCGCCAGTAAAACATTTTTTTTTTTATAAATAATAATTAAATAAATGATTCTCGACTTTCAATAATAAAAGTCAATCTTGACATAAATAAATAAAAACGATTATTCGAAAATTTGGAATTCATTGGGGCGGCTGTAGCTCAGGAGGTAGAGCGGGTTGTCCACTAATCGGTTTGGATGAAAGCGGTCGGTGGTTCGATTTCCGCCTCCTTCAGTCTGCATGTCGAAGTATCCTTGGGCAAGACACTGAACCCCAAATTGCTCCTGATGGCTGTGCCAGCACCCTGCGTGGTAACCTGCCGCCATCGGTGTGTGAATGGGTGAATGTACCTACTGACTGTAAAGCGCTTTGGATAAAAGTGCTATATAAATGCAGGCCATTTACCATTTACCATTCATTGCCCATCCCTACCATTACATTTGGGAGCGGATCCGATCTGATTCAGGTCAAGAAAGGGGCGGGGCTAGGGAAAAGGGGCTGTAGCTAGGGATAGGAAGGTTGTGGAAAGTCGGGGTTTGAGCGAGGGGTGGGTAGGGGTGTATTGGCCTTGGCGGTAGGGATGCACACTAATTATCGGACCGATAAATTATCGGCTGATATGGCCATTTTGCGTTATTATTTATTATTCCAATAATGACATTTTAGCCGATAAATAGCACCCGATAATATGGCGCCAACGTGGCTTTGTTTTGCATTGGAAGCGGAGCATTGTGACGTCACAAGCAGCTGCGCGAAATATGGCCGCCTCCAGTGTGGCTGTTCAGTTTCAGTTGATAACAAAACAACACTATTGCAATTTGCAATACATGTCCCGCAAGGTTTCTGAGATGAGGGGAAGTCTGAGCTGGCGTTAAACCAAACGTGGGGAGGAAGCAGCGGATTTGTTTAGCGTTAACATACAGTCAATGGCATTAACGTTAGCTGTTGTTGTGGCTAATGTTAGCTTAGCTAGCTGGTTGTGGCCTACCTAGTAGTTCAGGAGCAGCGGTCCTCAAGCTTGTTGTGACCAAACATCCCCGCATTTAAAGCACTTCACACTCCGAGAGCTGGCGTAAACTATAGAGAACCTCATGCTTTACCCGAAATGAAATGTCCAGGGTTTGTGTCTTAACTCCAAAAGCAACCCGCTAACGTAACGTTACATGTAAGCTAATGTGAAGCTAACATAGCTAGCTAGCTGCTGGGCAGTCATGATCTAGTTATATAGAGACCAACCAATAAGGAAAAGAAATGTGTACATTTACATAAAAAACACCAGTCAACATCACATAGTGTCTTTTCTTTAATCTAGAGGGAGCATTTTTCAGTAAAAAGGGAAACGACACAGATATGATGGCCTATAGTGAGGCTTTCCATGCTGCCCCATTCACTTCAATAGAACTGGCCCCAATGCAAAATTCAGACAACCCATTTAGTTGCCTGCCAGTAACATGCCAATAAGATTCTAAATTACTATGCCTATTAATACTAACACTATTTTGTGTTGTATCTGCAGACTAAGCAGCTTTAGGCCTTCGGTTCTCTAAAAGCCTTTATTTTTTGTATTGACTATTGAGTGATACACTTTACTAAAACAATCATATTATATCAAAAATGTTTGTTTTGTGTTCACAATAGTGATGTCAGTTAGATTTGGTTAGGTCAGAGCTATAGAATATTAAATCATCCATCTTTGCTCACTACATCTGGCCTTCCTTTATTTTATTTTTTTACCCCAGGTGTGCATAAAATACAGGTTAAGAACTTATTTTTTTAAATAAAACATTTTGAAATAATTATCTTCATTTAAAAATGAGCTCGCTGTCATCCGTGGATGTACGCGCCAAATTCAGTTTAAAAATGTGGGAGTTTAAGGTTGCCGTTTGTATTAGCAAAATGGTAGGCTATGCAGTAGGGGTGGGGGAAAAAATCGATTCACCTAAGTATCGCGATTTTTAATGTCACGATTTTTTGGATCAATCTTTTATTCCAGAATCGATATAATGATTTTTTTTTTGGTGCTTGCAGTCAGGCCACTCACTGAACAGCAGGCCAGGCGCCGCCTACTGGTTTACTAGTGGTTTTATTACTTTATTAGTTAGTCTGAAGTAATAATTACACTTCAGGGTTAAAGTGGGTGCAATCGAGTGGGTAAATCGAATCGGCACCCAAGAATCGTGATAGTATCGAATCGGGAGATAAGTGAATCGCCACAGCCCTACTATGCAGCATGAAACAATATCATACGAAAAAATAGCGCTGCTTGGTGGACCATTTGCACGCCGAATTTACTAGAAGACCCGGATAACTTGAACTTAATTGACTTACTTGCACATCCATGCCGTCTGTAACCGCGTGCAGCCCGAGACGTTGCAGTATCCCAGTGTTTGCGGAGATTTCAGTCTCCGCGCGTACCACCCGCTCTAAACTCGTGTTGTGGAAAGACGTGTTGGCTCACGTAATACAATGCAATGACTGTCTGGCTTGTGAGCTAACTTACTGCTTGATCAAAATAAAATAAAAAGAAGAAGGGGAAAATATAATCTGCTGCTACTGTCGTGTAAATCTATCTATTACTGTCAGGTCATCACAGCAAAGTGGAATCTTGATGTCATCACTTCCTAGTAGTAGGGGTGTCACGATACACTCAGTTCACGATACGATACGTATCACGATACTGGGTTCACGATAACGATACGATACGATACGATTTTAACAATATTTTTTTAAACTTGAATAATGACAATATATGACTGGAAAAGTAGTATTTTATTTGAAATGCACAAAATTAATACAAAACATGCTGTTGTGGGAAATTGTTATTACAATAACAACTAGAAAAAACATGAGATTGGAGATAAGGCTTATCTTGAAATAGAATGAGTTACACCGTCACTTAGATTTACTTTGAACTAAAAGGTTTCTCAGCAGTATAAATTCTCATTATGCATCTTCAGTTTTTCTTCAAACTCAAACAACAAGACTTTTCTTAGTCTATTTTTATGCATCTTCAGTTTTTCCTGTCAAGTAAACAGTTTTACCAGAAACTCAATTGAATGGTTTCTCTCCTGTATAACTTCTCATGTGTCTCTTCAGAGACTTGTTCAACTGAACTACTTTCCACACATTGAACTTCAACAAACAAAGACGTTTCTTTGTCTATTTTTTGGGGGAATTGCGATATGAGATTTCATCTCAACGATACATATCGTGACGTTTTACTATCGCGAAATTTTGTGGGACGATATATTGTGACACCCCTACCTAGTAGTGGAGCTGGATTCAGTGTTGAGAGTCTGTGCCACAGACTCATTAATCATTGGACAAGACAATGTCAATCTTACCAATCTATCCAATCAACAACCAATTAGGTTGAATAAATTAATTGATTGGTAGTGATTGGTGAGGGCGGTCGAGGCTTCACTGTTCCCTGTGAATTGTGTCTGTTTTTCGACCAATCATAGATTAGCATGAGATCAATTACAGAGGAAATGAAATGCCCCTAGGGGGTAATGTTAATGTAGCATACCCCTGAGGGCACAGACAGACCCAGTGGCTGTCGGCATGTCTCTCCTTTCCATCAGTGCCCTACAGGTGTCACTGTTGAAGCATTTTAAGAAGATCAGCCATGCCTTTTATGAAGAAAAAACACATTTGATTGATATTTTATCAAAAATATATGATATATATAAAATCTCCCCTGCCTCACTAGAAAAACCGCCACTGGTAACAGTGTTGTGTATAGTGTGTAACAGTGTTGTGTATAGTGTGTAACAGTGTTGTGTATAGAGGGTATGCACGGACGTCACTTTCCCACCGGACGTCACGTTCCCACCAGAACACGCCCCCTCAATCGAGACTGAGTGGCAAAACCTATGGGCAAAGCATTCAGCAGGTTCCTCTGTGTTGTTTGGAGCAGCAGGTGTTATTTACCTAGGCTGAGCACTGCATTCAAAATCACTCAGTGGGCGTGACCCCGCAGTGACTTCTGCCTCTGTGACACCCTCTATAGTGTGTAACAGCGTTGTGTGTTGTGTACAGTGTGTTACAGCTGTAACAGTCACAGCGCTTCATTGGTATTTGTGTTGCGGCGCGATGGACATGACGTGCAATGCGACCAAGCGCCACACACACACACACACACACACACACACACACGCACACACACACACACACACACGCACACACACACACGCGCGCGCGCACACGCACACACACACACACACACGAATATGGAATGCTGACCTTTCAGCAGCTGATCTCAGAACAGCACATTACACACACACACACACACACACACACACACTGCAAACTAAATGTCACGCGAACAAAATAAAACTCTCCAGAGTCTGTTACAGAGCCGCTCCGCCAGGACATCCATCACAGTGACAAGGAGCTTGGAACCTGCAACAAACACACACACACACACACACACACACACACACACACACACACACACACACACACACACACACACACACACACACACACACAGAAAAGACCCAAAACAAGACTAGAGCCCTTATTACCTGGGGATGTCATGTGATTTAGACATTAACCCCTGACATGTGTGTGTGGCAGCACATTGGCACAGGTTAAGTTTTACTGGAGTCTCCTGACATTCTCCCCTGTGCTTTAACGTTGCTGATACCAGCCTGCAGCTCACGCCGTCACCCACCCACAAGAGAGAGGGGAGGGAGGGGTTAAACATAGTGGCCCACCCACAAGAGAGGGGAGGGAGGGGTTAAACGTAGTGGCCCACCCACGAGAGAGGGGAGGGAGGGGTTAAACGTAGTGGCTCACCCACAAGAGAGGGGAGGGAGGGGTTAAACGTAGTGGCCCACCCACGAGAGAGGGGAGGGAGGGGTTAAACGTAGTGGCCCACCTACAAGAGAGGGGAGGGAGGGGTTAAACGTAGTGGCTCACCCACGAGAGAGGGGAGGGAGGGGTTAAACGTAGTGGCTCACCCACGAGAGAGGGGAGGGAGGGGTTAAACGTAGTGGCTCACCCACAAGAGAGGGGAGGGAGGGGTTAAACGTAGTGGCCCACCCACGAGAGAGGGGAGGGAGGGGTTAAACGTAGTGGCCCACCTACAAGAGAGGGGAGGGAGGGGTTAAACGTAGTGGCTCACCCACGAGAGAGGGGAGGGAGGGGTTAAACGTAGTGGCCCACCCACGAGAGAGGGGAGGGAGGGGTTAAACGTAGTGGCCCACCCACGAGAGAGGGGAGGGAGGGGCTAAACGTAGTGGCCCACCCACGAGAGAGGGGAGGGAGGGGTTAAACGTAGTGGCCCACCCACGAGAGAGGGGAGGGAGGGGTTAAACGTAGTGGCCCACCCACGAGAGAGGGGAGGGAGGGGTTAAACGTAGTGGCCACCTCTCTGCTGCCGTCTCCCTGTGGGACATTGTAGTCAGAGAGGACACAGCCTTCACACTGTCCTCCTGTGGGACAGCACAGTGATACTGAGACCATCAGCCTGGAGATCGGGGGGTGTACTGCTCCACTGTGCTTCCCCTGTGGGAGGAGGAACGTCAGGGTGACAGGAACAGGCTCTTTATGTAAGAAGGAGTCTCGCTTGGAGGACTATCTCCACACTTCGTTATGCGCTGTACAAGCACAGGAGAGAGTCTGGCTCCTCTTACTCTCACTCTGGTATAGCAGGGAAGAAATGCTTTGTTATCTTTACAACCATCCACCGAAAGTACCAAGCAGGGCTGTTTTATTGCACAATCCAAATCTTCACCAAAACTTGCCATTTTCAGCGTGTAGCCATGCTAGCTTGCTAGCTGCTAGCAAGTGTTGTTTCACAGCGGCGGAGGCATTTGAGAGCGACAGGCAGGGAGCAGAAAGGGATTCCCCTTTGCTCCAACTGAGATGGTCGAGCCGATGTCCCCGCAGCCTGCGTTCAGTGAGTCACACTATGGAACAAATCATTTATTTTATCACAAACAAAAAACAACATTGACATGAGGCACAGTGGGAACAGCCGTCTGAAGAACCATGTTGGTATCAGTAATGTGGCTCTGGATTGGTTCACCGCCTATCTGTCGAACAGGTCCGTCTCTGCAATGGTTGTAGATGCCTCCTCCTCTTGTGCTCCCCTCTTTTGTGGGGTCCCCCAGGGTTCTATTTTAGGTCCCCTCTTATTCGTCGTGCACACGTTAACCCTGGGGCAGATCAGGCATAGACATGGCATCGATTTCCACTGCTACGCAGATGACACCCAATTATATGTCCCGTTAAAGCCTGGCTCTCCACCGATGTCACTTGTATTTTATCCTGCTTTGCTTGAAATCAAAAATCGGATGTCCAAAAACGTCTTGCAGTTAAATGACTCCAAATCAGAATTGGCCATAATTACCCCCTCTCATCCGAGCATTAGGAGCATAAACTCTCCCTAGTCTGCGCACCTTATCTAACAACATTCGTAAAGATGACCAAATTGATATAACTTTCAACCATTTTGAGCAACGCTGTTTCCATACAGGCCACCAGCGTTGGCTAGTTGTTGATATTTATAAAGAATTTGCAGCTCTCATATAAATTATTTTCGAGGCGGTGGGCAAACTGTAATGGCGTCGATTTCCGGAAAATAATTCCTGAGCTGAGCACAGCCAAAGAGTATAGTGAGACAAGATGAGAAGTCCATTTCTTGGTTTTTCCCATAGGTTTTTTCAAATCAAGCAGCATGCCGTTCTGCCAGAAATCTGGGGGGTTTAGTCCTGCTTTAAGTACCAAAATAGATCACCTTCTTATGATTTAGACAAGGACCAGTACGCCCCTGTGGATAGGTATACTGATAGTTTGTGTGTGTGTGTGTGTGTGTGTGTGTGTGTGGGGGGGGGGGGGGGCACCTCTGAGTCACTGTTGCCCAGGGGCTGGGTGGGGAAAGTGAAAAGCAGAAGCTTGGCCCTCCCTCATTGCCACCACTGAGGTGCCCTTGAGCAAGGCCCTTAACCCCAACCGCTCCAGTGGAGCTGCTCAGTGGCCAACAGATCAGACTGTGGTTGTACTGGTCAGCTTCCAGGTGTGAATGTGTGTGTGTGAATGTGAACAGGGCACTCATGAAAAAGAGAGCATTGCTCTCAGTGAGGCTCCCGCTGTATAAATAATAAAGGTAAAAACATTTCCATCAATTTTATTTTTTTTATTTTTAGTTATTAAATTAATTTATTCTTACCCTTCTTCTAACCCTAAACATGTTGTTATTGGCATCAGCACTGGTAAGAGTAATCATAATAGTATTGGTAACAGTATTATAATTTGTATCAGTATTATCAGTCTATAGGCAGCTGCCTGGTTGCCACTTGTAACTGGTTACCATAGAAACGTGCCATGACAACCTTATGTAACAGGAGGGACAGCAGGGGGTTAGCTGGAGGTAGTCGTCATGGAAACGCTGTGTGTGTGTGTGTGTGTGTGTGTGTGTGTGTGTGTGTGTGTGTGTGTGTCCCTGTGTCCCTGCATGTTTCCTCATCATGATTCATTATTTATTTATGCATTGTTTGTTTATATGTTCATTTATTTGATGGGGACAGAGCATGTTAATATATAGCCTCGACGCAAGACTCAGCCTTCATTCTACATCCGGAGTCTCGAAGGAGCACCCGAATATGCTGTTGCAGGCTCCGCTAAAATGGCCTTACATCTTCATACACAATACAATAGCAATCACAATAAATGAGACCGATCTGCCGCACAAGGTTGTTACCTGAAGTTTCGGATAATCAGTGTGTAGTTTCCAACGTGGAGCCGTGGTTATTATGCCAGAGCCTGTCTTTTCTTTCTTTTCCATTGAAAATGGCAGAAACGGCGCCATCTCTGTTGTGTCTACGTAATTACACATCCGAAAATTCAGATAACAACCTTGTGCGAGAGATCGGTACTAAGTATAAGGACAGGACACTGCAGCTCTGATACTGGGAGGTAATGTGTTATAGTGGTGGAGAAGTCATCAGACTGAGCTTCCTCTACTGGCAAACCTTGCCAAAACATAGCTGTGCATTCCTGCTACTAGTGTGCCTTCTGAACATGACATCATACACATACAGTGTGCCTTCTGAACATGACATCATACACATACAGTGTGCCTTCTGAACATGACATCATACACATACAGTGTGCCTTCTGAACATGACATCATACACATACAGTGTGCCTTCTGAACATGACATCATACACATACAGTGTGCCTTCTGAACATGACATCATACACATACAGTGTGCCTTCTGAACATGACATCATACACATACAGTGTGCCTTCTGAACATGACATCATACACATACAGTGTGCCTTCTGAACATGACATATTTAGAAGAATATTTAATTTTAAATTAACATTAGGATTATACTCAGTGGCGGACTGCATAATCGGGCACGTCGGGCAAATGCCCGGTGGCCTGGCCTGGCCTGGCCTGCCAATTTTTTTTTTTTTTTTTTTTTTTTTTTGCAGGCCAGGCCAGGCCACTCGCTGAACAGCAGGCCAGGCGCCACCTACTGGTTTACTAGTGGTTTTATTACTTTATTCAGGTTTAAAGTTGGTGCATCTCATTGTAAAATTGGACTTGGCCCAAATTGGGCTTCAAACAGCCCAAATCGGGCTTCAAACAGCCCAAATCTGGCTTTAAACGACCCAAATCTGGCTTCAAATGGCCCAAATTGGGCTTCAAACGCCCCAAATTGAGCTTCAAACGCCCCAAATTTTTTGCCGGCGCCCTTCGGACGCCGGCACGCACGTCAGCCCGTATCGGCCTGGCCTGCTTGGTATCTAATGCCCGGCCTGAATTATAATCCCAGTCCGCCCCTGATTATACTGTTGTGATGTCATTATTCAGTATCTTCTCCTTTTCTATTATTAGTATTAGTATTAAATACTGAGTATCTCATGAAAAACTATTAATATTGCATCTTTTGTGTTTAGCTCCGTCTCACAGCATTGTAACATTGTAGTGCAGCAAGAAAGGAAAACTACTGTAAACATTTGAACCATATTTCTTGTTTAGAACCTATAGCTAGCAACATCACACATCTCCTGAAACACCATTTATAATGCACCTTTCTTGATTAGCTACATCACATCGCCATCTCCTGAAAAGCATTAATATTGCACCTTTGTTGTGGCTACATCACAGCATCTACTGAAAAACATTTAGAGTGGATCTGACTTGTTTAGTTCACTTTAGATTGGGGGGGGGGGACTCATTCGCGGGCCGGTCGGACTTGATTGGCGGGCCGGATTCGGCCCAGTTGAAGAGCCCTGACATACAGTGTGCCTTCTGAACATGACATGATACACATACACAAGTAAAAGAGGATAAAATACACTGTACAACATGTCAGGTTCAATATGATCAGAAATGACCAACTAATGTGTTTTCTCTATCTGTGTGTGTGTGTGTGTGTGTGTGTTTTTTTTCTCTATGTGTGTGTGTGTGTGTGTGTGTGTGTGTGTGTGTGTGTGTGTGTGTGTGTGTGCAGACCTTCGGCGTATCACAGCAGGCTTCCTGGGCATGGCGTTGGCGGTGCTGCTGTGCGGGGGGGTGGTGGGGGGCGTCGGCCTCGTCTGGGAGGAGCGTCTGACGCAGCACGTCTCCGGACTGCTGCAACTCATGGCAGGTACTGTGTGTGTGTGTGCGTGTGCGTGTGCGTGTGCGTGTGTGGTGTGTGTGTGTATTATAATTAATCAAAGTCCCACAAATTAAAATGATGCTGGTCACCAAGTCTGGTGAAAATATATTTAGGCTACATATTAGATTATAATGTAATTATATTATTATTATAATTACATTATAATAATATTATTATATTATATATAAATATTTTCATGTGCAGGTTATAGTGTAGGCTACTGTATGAGGAACGAAAACAACCAAAACATGGCCATGTACGTGCAGCAGCTCTCAACAGCTGCTCGTTAAGACATCAAAGAGAAAAGACAAATATGGACAATGCAGAAAGTGTCCACAAGGCTTTCAATATTCATCTGATCGACAGGATCACAGAGGCACCATCACGTATTAGCTGCAAGGCTAATTCTTACCTTTTTTATAAAGTAAATTATTCCCATGAAGTAGCCTAATTAGCCTAAAGTCCGTTCTGAAAGCGGACGCCCGCATGTCGAACAAGTCAAGTCAGTCTGCGTAACGTTACTCCTCGTCGGGGGAATAGTAGGCTATAAATGCACATGAACACTATAACGTTAGTTGTTTTTCGTAAGGGAACGAAAGGAGGAGAGACTAAAGAACAGAGGGAATATCCTCAGACAGATGCACGCAGACGTCCTCTGAAGCTTATTATTATGTCCGTTAATTTGGCCTACCAACGTCAACATCGTACTCAGGAGATCAGGACGTCACACCCATTCGCACCTCTGTTGCGTGTTGCCTCTCCTATACGCTTTCAGGTGGAGGCTGATTCGGCGCTGTGACTACCTCCAGTGGCGGAATGAAAGGCGTAAGACAATTATCCACGACTCCGCTTTCATCACTTTCACATCGGAGACGCGGGTTACATATTCCCTAACATTTACCGCTTTCAAGACCTGTGTGAATGAGGCTATTCACTCATTCACACACTCACTGACTCAGCCACCCACCCACTCACTCACTCACTCACTCCCACACGTCACAGAGTTGGCATGCAGCCCTGGCGATATAATCGACTTCCGACTCCTTTTGTGGGTGTGGCCTAGTTCACAAAAATCGCCCTAACTCTGCAACGCATTGTCCGTTGCGAATGAACCTTGGTACAGGTGTGCAGCTATGTACTCTGAGCTGATAAAAAAAAACAATTGTGTCATTTCGACAATAGGGGGCGCTATGGCAACAATAAGTACCCGTAGCTCACAAACCATAAGAGCTGGCCTAAAAAATTACACCGATTGACCTCACGGTGGCGCTATAGCTGCCCTCTTTACGTTTTGGTCCATAACTTTAGAACCATAGCTTCTACGATCAACATTCTTTCTATATAGACCACGCCCATTTCCGTCTAACTAGATTTTGTGCCATTTCGAATTTTGTCCAAAATCATTTTTTTTCGCTATTTCTCCTTCAAATGTTGTCAAATCTTCACCAAACCACATCTGTTCTGCACAAAACCTGTCTTGCCGTTTTTTGAAACACCTCATCATTGCGATATAATCGACTTGCAAAGTGTTGTGGGTGGGGCCTATTTCACAGAAATCGCTATTTCGCCTTCTAATTTCGTCCAAACTTCACCAAACCACAGCACACAGCATGTGTGGACTGTGCTGCTCAAAACTTATTCTGTTTTTTTTTTAAAGCCCGCACTGCAGCATAGCTATTTCATCATGAACTTATGACTTTGGGATACTGCTAACTGGGAGAGATGTAATTAGAACAATAGAAGTTGAAAAGGCACCATGAGGCTATTCACCTTATTCACCACGCCCACTTTTTCTCTCTTCCGCGTTACTCGCAATTGTATTTGTTCTTCCGGTTCCGCTAGTTGGTGGCCATGAACGGCCAATTGGCGGCCAATTTCAAAACAAAACGTCACTATAATAATGAATGAAGTTAGGCAACATTCAGAATTAAGCTACACTGCGGCCAACTTCAGTTACATGTTCATAGCTTTACTGCTGCGAGGAGCCGATGGCTGTAAACGGGTCGGCATTTAACGTTAGTTACAAAAGCACGTCGACAGTGTTTTCTCACTGCCAGTAGCTACAACAGCAGTGTTTGACACATAGCTGTCCGACCGGTGTCAGCACAGCCAGTGCTCCCGGTCCTCGCTGCTCGTTAAAGATTTCCAATAGGTGTTATTCTGATAAACTGGTCACATATACATTACGTTCTCACCCGAAAAATATTAAAACTTTAAAACAGTTTGGGGTTTTTTTTGCTTGAAAACAGCTTTTTGGCAAGTCTAAATGACTACGTGAGGCGTCATCTACTTCCGTGTCTAAAACCAGAAAGACGATTACGAAATGACGTCATGCAGAAGCGTCCTTGTATGGGCAAAGAATAAGGTGAATACAGAGGGGTGGAGTCCTTTTAATGCGACAAATACACATCTTTTAGAATTTCACAATAAATACACACACATACACACACACACACACACACACACATGAATGTATTATAATAAAATGTTTTATTAAATGCAACTACATCATTAAATTATTATTTTCTAGGGCTTTCTTACCATACTGATTTTCCATTATATCCTTCATACTTTTTCCACCGACAGCCCTCCACTTTAACAATGTCGCTGCTGCCTGCTACAACCAACAGGCATCGTCAACGCATTTCCACGCTGGCCATGCTACTGTAGGTTTCCACCTATAGCCTTGTCTCTTCTTTTTTTGATGACCACTGGGTCGCTGAAACACTTTGATGTACTGACCCATTGGTAATTAAAAGAAAAAAAAAGGGAGACTCGGAGTGCTAGAAACTAGTAATGACTGCCCTTGCCGTTGCGCCAGGCGTCAGATAGGGCCTGATATCTCTATGTGCTGATCACTGCATTAAGAAAGCTGCTGTGTCTCTGAGCCTGTGCAGCTGAGTGCAGGGTGAAAGTGCCAGGAGGCAGAAAGTCAGACAGAAGCAGACGCACACAAACTGCTGCAGGAGCACTTCTCCTCCAGAGGGAAATCCACATCACCAGAGCAGAGCAGAGCAGAGGAGTCTCTTTCTCTGCTGATACGATACGATATATACGTGATCAGAGCTTCACCATCGATACAACCAGGAGACGATTTTTTCCTTGCTCAGAATGCGCCTTTTACGGCTGACTGCCAGTGTTGGGGGTCGTTACTCAAAAAAGTAACGTGTTACACATTACTCGTTACTTTACTCGTTACTTTACTCGTTACTTTACGTTACTTACGGAGCGTGAATACTTGTCCGGATATCCTACAAGGGATGTTCAATACTGGGAAGCAGCACAACCCTGGCATCCAAAAATGCTCCTGTGTTGAAGGTGGAGTTGTGAGCGAAGCTTCACGGGACTAGGACGATTTTTCAATCGAGCGACGCGCCTGTTCGCTGCCCCGCGGAGCAGGTTAGCTTAGTACAGCTTCGTTTGGAAAAACTGAAACAATCTGATGTTGGCTTGTTCGCATCACGTCCAGTTAGGAATCGCTGTTACTCTGCAAACATCACCTGGGATCACAGACTGGGATGCATTGTCACGTAATCGCCAGTCAAACGGGCGACGCTACTTTATTTTTTCTCCACCTTGTTATTATTACTTGTAATTAGTTACGTAACTCGTTACATTACTATATTACTTTCACTACCCCCCTTTTGAAAAAGTGACATACAACCTGTTTAGCCAGCTCCTTTTAGAACTGAATCGACTTAATTGGAACAATAATTAACCTCACAGGAAGAGTCACCAATCAACCAAACTGCATACTTTTTATTTATTTGCCACCAGGACGAAAACTAATGGCGTTCAGTCAGGACCACTTTAGCAGCAACAATGACAACAGAAATGACATTGTTTAAGTCAGACACAGCATGAAAGGAGGAGCTGGGTTGCAAACAGCTTGCAGATGAAGCAGCCATCTTAGGCAGCAGACTGGAGCAGAATTAAAGAGGGTGCCCTGTTTGAGTTGAGCCAATTGAATGCGTCAGCTAAGCAGTCAGCTGGGTTTGAGATCAGCTCCTAATCAGCTGTGGGCTGGGTTTAAGCTGGGCTTGACATTCGTGGCCTGCCTGAACTACCGCAGTGCTCCATTTCTGGCAACACATTAGCTACCGTAGCTACACACAGTACACACACACAGTAGCTACTGTAGCTACACACAGTACACACACACAGTAGCTACTGTAGCTACACACAGTACACACACACAGTAGCTACCGTAGCTACACACAGTACACACACACAGTAGCTACTGTAGCTACACACAGTACACACACACAGTAGCTACCGTAGCTACACACAGTACACACACACAGTAGCTACTGTAGCTACACACAGTACACACACACAGTAGCTACCGTAGCTACACACAGTACACACACACAGTAGCTACTGTAGCTACACACAGTACACACACACAGTAGCTACAGTAGTCTCACACAGCCAGACCCATCTCCACACTTTGTTTTAGCGCTGTGCTACCGCTGGAGAAAGTAAAGCAGTAGCTTGACGTTACTTGGATTATTAACTGTAACAGAATAACTGTTTTGGAAATTGTAATCCCTTACATTACTAGTTACTGGGAAAGTAATACAATTACACTAACAGTTACTCACTACTTACAATTACTTTACTGCCCAACACTGCTGGTGAGTGAGCCGTGCCTCTGTCTGCCCCCTACAGGGATCTTCTGCACCATCTCCCTGTGCACGTACGCGGCCAGCGTGACCTACGACCTCTCCCGCAAGCCGCCTTTCATCTACGGTTTGCCGGGCGACGTGGACCATGGCTACGGCTGGTCCCTAAGCCTGGCCTGGGCCAGCCTGGGCCTGGCCGTGACCTCCGGCTGCCTGGGCACCACCTACCCCTTCCTCAGCCGAGCTCGAGCCCTGCGCTCCAAGACCGCCCGCGAGTCGTCTGTCTGAAGCGGACAGTCAAACGCCCCCACCAAGACCCTGCCTGCACTCCAAGACCGCCCGCGAGTCATCTGCCCTGAAGCGGACAGTCAAACGCCCCCACCAAGAGGACAAGGGGTCGACCGCGTAGCGCTCGGCAGCCTCGGACCGGAGCCATTGAAGAGAGAGTCGCGCCAACGGAAGTCCAAAATGCTTTTATCGTCACGTGACTCGCGTAGCTATGAGCTCCATTCTAGCTACAGTAGTTCCAAGGATAGTTCCAGGAAGTACGTGTTTGAATGCATAAAATAAAGCTGATAATATACAATCGAATTCTTTAAACGTCTCTGACCCTTTCAAAATACATCACAAACGGTCCATTCTGCTGCAACTCTACAGCACTGCTTCATCCAGAACTTTACTTCCGGGAACTTTTGTGAGGTAAAAAATGGAGATGACGCAACTCTTACCATCTTAATGGGGTTGACCATGTAGCGCTCGGAAGCCCAGGACAGCTTTTGGTGGATGGGTGTGGTGATACCAGAGGGCTCTTGGCGAGGCGGACTCGGTGTGGGACACAGAGACTTGGCGAGGCGGACTCGGTGTGAGACACAGAGACTTGGTGAGGCAGACTCGGTGTGAGACACAGAGACTTGGTGAGGCAGACTCGGTGTGAGACACAGAGACTTGGCAAGGCAGACTCGGTGTGGGACACAGAGACTTGGTGAGGCAGACTCGGTGTGGGACACAGAGACTTGGTGAGGCAGACTCGGTGTGGGACACAGAGACTTGGCGAGGCAGACTGTTGGAGACACAGAGACTTGGTGAGGCGGACGACAGGTGTTTCTGCACGGCGCATCTCTGTTGAGTGTTATACACTGTACTGCTGTTAATGATGTGTTCAGTTACACGCACGCAGCGAAGCATCAATATTTTGTAGCCAACAACTTCAGACAGAACCAAGTACTTTTCTTCCATGACTCATCTTTTATGCCATCTTTCAACCTGATCATATGCGATCTGGGCACCCAGAGTCTGTCCGTCTGTTTCCGGGTTTCCAGTGTTGAGCGGATGGATGTCCGCACCAAGACCTCTACTTTCATGCGTTGCGGGTTATTGTTTACAGTCCGATTAACGTGAGAATGGAGTTGATAGATTGTAGGTGTTTTAGGTCCAGACAACATTTCGGCTAATATAAACTTTATATAATATAAATATAATATAAATAAATATATATAATATATATAATATAAATATGAATATAAACTTTATAGCTCCATGAACAGATGGAGGGAGTCAGACTGTAAACAACGATGGAAGAGGAAGTCTTGGTGTGGACGTCTGCTCAACACCGGGAACCCCGAAATATCGTCGGTCTGTCCCAGAGTCTCATTAGTCATCAGACTGATGGACTCTGGCTTCCCAGATTGTATCATATGTGACCCCCCCCCCCCCTCCCCTCCTCTGTTCTGATGGTTTGACCCATTTCGAACAGAAATATCAGATTATCCAGTAAGTCCTAACTGTGTGTTCACACCAAACGATACTTGCTCGAATTTGACAGCACGGATTCCCTGTTCAAGTTGAAAAACTACAGTTCGAGTGAATAGCGGCCGAGGTGAATCCTGCATAAGTTGTGCGGTGTCACCCGCCTCATTCACGTCACCTATGGCGAAATGGCATCTGCTCACGCGTTTGCATCGACTTTGTATGTAATCGCAACGTGCAAATTTGCCAAATGGCGTTTGGTCTGAACGCACCTTAAAAGAGAAGTAGAGCAGTGTCAGTCAGAAGAAACACCAACACTGTCTCCATCTAAACATCTAAACGTTATAGGTCAATTAGGACTTACAGGAAGACAAGTTGTTTGTTGTGTAAATGTCGCTTCATAAAAAGGAAAGAAAAGAACTGACAGCAAACGAACCAAAACATCAGCAACAGGGATAGTTGGGCTGTGGTGTATTATTCCACCAGTGTTACGTGTACGCTGCATTCCTCATTATGACATCATATTTCAGTATCCAATCATGTCAGTGTTTTAGATGATCTCTGTTCTGTAGCTTTGGATCAGAGAGGCCGTCCAACCAGAAACCGCACAGACTCAACTATCAGACACAGGTGTGTATATAAAATGATAGTCTTTTATAAGAGAATATTGTGACTGAATCAAACCAGTGTTATTTAGGAGTTTGTGTTTTTCGATTTAAAGAGCCAGGAGTCTGTGTGTGAATGCATTCAGCCATAGGCCTGCTAGCTGAGCCAGCGACTGAGGTCCACCCTGAAATGTAACTAGGTGTGGGACAATATAAGACATTATCATCTATCGCGATAATAAATGCTCAAGATAATTGTATCGTGTTGAATTTCCATTACTCGTATAATCGTGAATATCGTCACGTGAGAATGAATATCGTCACGCGTGACTTGAAAAAGCTGCGAGCTAACTTAGCTCCCTAACAGGTCACAGTCCTATTGATTTCCTGTTTTACATTGAATTGCCATTTGCCACAGTTAACCGTCGTCAACATGGCTGACGACGGTTATGTGGAAATATTATGTGCTCAAAAATAAGAAACCACAGAAAGACGAGGTTCCCACCTGCAGAACCTGCCGACAGCTCCAATATTTGTTTAACAAAATGTAAGGTAAAGTGATTCCAGTATGTTTTAGTGCCATATTAAGAGTTTTAAGCATATTTTGATGATTATCGTGATATCGTTAATCACGATTATTTTGGGCAGGATAATTGCGACGTGACATGTTCATATCGTCCCACCCCTAAATGTAACCAACAAGCTGAAGTAGTGTGCTCGCACTCCGAGGACATCCCCCACAGCATGTCTGGCTGAAGAAGCCTGGAGTCCTGCACCAACCAAACACTCCGTCACAACCAGACGAAACAGTAGATACCAGCCACTGTCTGACCCCTGCCTGACCCTGCTTACCCTAAAATACACCAGCTGGGAAACCATCACCAGACTGCAGCAAGCTAACCAGCCATCATTTGAAGCCCTGCTCTGGGCTAACCTCTGGCTGGCTGGGAGTCTGCGACAGTTTGAGAAGATGTCTGGTGAGGTCTAGGTCTTCCCAGGTGAAACCATTGAGAAGGTGTCTGGTGAGGTCTAGGTCTTCCCAGGTGAAACCGTTGAGAAGATGTCTGGTGAGGTCTAGGACTTCCCAGGTGAAACCGTTGTGAAGTTGACATGTTATGAGTCGAGTGCTGCTTGGTGCTTTTAAATATTGACTGAATTCAGGACTTTAGCTTCGATTCAGAAAAACTCTTCAGTTGTATTGTGCTCAGTCTGTAGCCTGCAGCAGGCTGGATGCCACCTCCATACCCCCTGATACTCTCTGATACCCCCTGATACTCTCTGATACCCCTGATGGCCTCTAGTATCCCCTGGTACCCCTGATACCCTCTGATACTCTAATATGCCCTGATACTTCCTGATACCCTCTGGTACCCCTGATACCCTCTGATACTCTAATACGCCCTGATACTTCCTGATACCCTCTGATACCCCCTGATCCCCTCTGATACTCTCTGATACCCTCTGGTACCCCCTGATACCCTCTGGTACCCCCTGCTACTCTCTGATACCCTCTGGTACCCCCTGATACTCTGGTACCCCATGATACCCCCTCTGATACCTTGTGGTACTCAATGGTTTCCCCTCCGATACACCCTTGTAACCCCTGGCCTTGATACTAGGGTTGGGCCTCGAGAACCAATTCCAATTAAATTCTGATTCAAACTGGAGTTTCAGTTCCTTTGGAAAGGAATCGGAACTCCAGAGGAATCGAAAAAGAAAACTTTCCTATTTCAATTCTGCTTATTGATTCCTAAACAAATGTTCACATATATATACACCCTCTGATGCCCCCTGGCTGGTACCCTCTGACGCCCCCTGGCTGGTACCCCTGTTGGAGGCTGCAGTTTCTAGCTGTTGGCATTGTGATGTAAAGCTGTAAATAAAGTATATAAATGACAGAGTGATTCTCTTCTCAATCATTCATCATATATTTATTTGTTTACTCCATTTTCCATTATTCTCTCATTTGTGCCTAATTTTGCATATATCTTGATATTTTTGTACTATTGTACTCTATTGTATTTTTAGTATGTTTTTTCATAGCATACATACGGTATTTAGATTTTCTCTTTGGTTCAGTATTTTCTACTGCTGTCACTTTGCACACATTCAAAATGATGTAAATGATAATATGCAATGCAACCTAACGAGGAGCTGACAGCAGCTCACTTTCAAGTTGTAGCTTGCGTTACTTGACATATTAACTGGTATAATATTACTGAAATCCTATTGGTAATAAGTTACGTTACTGCTATATTACCTGTATGTTACTTTTGTAACGTAGTACCCCCAACACTGGTAACCAATAGCATTAATGATGGTTCCATTCCATTTAGGTGTTCCAGTGTCAGGGCCCTCATTAATGTTATTGGTTACACCTGCTTTACTACCTTGCTTTTGTTTTTTGCTTGTTTTTGTGTTGGAACTCTTTATTACAGAAAGTTTATGACACCCATGACAATAATAGTCATACATTATAGTCATTGTGTTACATAAGGATGGCATTATAGTGAAAATAGATTATTTGCCTTTTGGCTGGGGACCCCCTGAAACCCGCTCAAGGACCCCCGGGGGTCCACGGACCCCACTTTGAGAACCTTGTCCCCCACTGACTTCAGTTATTTTGGAGAAGGCTGCTACCAAGTTGTAGCCTACTGACAGCCTCCTTGCGTGTCCTAGTGTCCTATTGATGAATTGGATATATATATATATTTAAGAATATCTTTATTTCTAAGATATCGATGAGTCTGTACACATTGATACGTAAAAAGCAATAATATTTTTTTTTAAATTGCGCCTGTACCTCAAAGATATACTTAACCCAGTAAAATCATTCAACAACAAAATAACGGGAACAAGGGACAGTGATACCATTTCTTTTTGACAATATGTGGCTTAAAATAACGTACAATTATCTGCTGACGGATTTGAGTTAAGTTAGTTAAGTTATCCTTTATTTATCCCCATGGGGAAATTCATCCTCTGCATTTGACCCATCCTCTACTAGGAACCTTCCTAGAACTGGGAGCAGTGGGCAGCCTCGGTGCAGCGCCCGGGGACCAACTCCAGTTCAATAATGAGAGACTAGTAGAAAGTATAACAAGCTTTAATGATACAACAAATTAATTTTGGCGTATGACTCCATGATATGATGACGCTCTCCTGAGATGATGAGAGGGCGTCGTCAGTGAAGAATAGGATAGGAAATCCCCCATAGGGAATTCTTCAATCAGGAGTCATGACAATGGTGGTGGTCAGGGGAGGAGGTGGGGCGAAAACAACTGGTTCAGCGATGATGATCAGCAACTGAGAATGACACATGGCACATACACAGCACATAGCAAACAGAGACAGGGGCCCCGTTCCAATACCCATACTTCCATACTATTTAGTAGGCAAAAAAAGAATTAGTATGTCCCAATACATAGTATGTCAGATGCAGTATGCCAAGAGTACCAGGATGTTGTACTACATCAGCTCCTATTTCGGAGTATGCATCGATGCATGCTGCGCCAGCCAAACTTCCCCACAATCCTTTGCGCAGCGGAAGTTCTTCTTCTTCTAATGTTTTATGGCGGTTGGCAAACAACTTTTTGTGCATTACCGCCACCTACTGGAGTTACGTCGCACTGACTGAGCTGCGTGTATAATCCACGCCCACCTCCATGACGCCGTGAACACGTCAATAACTATGATAAAAACACTGACAGAAATATGCACGTTATTATACTGTTAAGAATGAGACTGCATGTAAGTATCATCACATCAGTTTATTAGAAACAACAACATACATTACAATATAACAGCAATTTGTTTATTTGATTGTCTGTTCCAATTTTCTAAATGCTTAGTCTGAATGTTTTGTATAATGTACTGTTTGTTATTGCCAGACTTTGTTTATTGAATAAAAAAAAAAAAAAACTCAAATGTGGCGCTGCGGATGTCGGCGGAAGTGAGCAAGAGATCGGAGTTCAGGAAGCTCACGTGACGACAGATGTAGTGTGTCCCAATAGTATGCATTTTGCATGCATGCTACACACTACAATCCATACTTTGTGAGGGCGGCGGCAGTACATACTACAAGAAAGAAGTACAAGTATGGGTATTGGAACGCAGACCCTGATATACTACGCTGATTAGGTGATTGGGATCAGCTGGAGAGGAATACCTTGGGCTGATTGGTTATTGCCACATGTGTGGTGAACTGTGAATGGGTGAGGAGACAGCATCAGAGAAAGGGGGCGAGCCTAACAATGAATGGGTTATACAACCAAGGGGCCGTGCACTGTGATATGACGAGAACTGGGCGTTGGCTGTTAAGTATAGTCTTCATTATTGAAAATAGTCCAAGACATCATTTCTGTGGGGGGGTCACTAGAGTTTTGTGACGTCAAAGTGGGGTCACTAGAGTTTTGTGACATTAAAGTGGGGTCACTACAGTTTCGTGACATCAGAGTGGGGTCACTAGAGTTTCGTGACGTCAAAGTGGGGTCACTAGAGTTTTGTGACGTCAAAGTGGGGTCACTAGAGTTTTGTGATGTCAAAGTGGGGTCACTAGAGTTTTGTGACATCAAAGTGGGGTCACTAGAGTTTTGTGACATCAAAGTGGGGTCACTAGAGTTTTGTGACATCAACGTGGGGTCACTAGAGTTTTGTGACATCAAAGTGGGGTCACTAGAGTTGGGGTCACTAGAGTTTTGTGACGTCAAAGTGGGGTCACTAGAGTTTTGTGACATCAAAGTGGGGTCACTAGAGTTTTGTGACGTCAAAGTGGGGTCACTAGAGTTTTGTGACATCAAAGTGGGGTCACTACAGTTTTGTGACATCAAAGTGGGGTCACTAGAGTTTTGTGACGTCAAAGTGGGGTCACTAGAGTTTTGTGACATCAAAGTGGGGTCACTAGAGTTTTGTGACGTCAAAGTGGGGTCGCTAGAGTTTTGTGACATCAAAGTGGGGTCACTAGAGTTTTGTGACGTCAAAGTGGGGTCGCTAGAGTTTTGTGACATCAAAGTGGGGTCACTGGAGTTTTGTGACGTCAAAGTGGGGTCATTACAGTTTTGTGACGTCAAAGTGGGGTCGCTAGAGTTTTGTGACATTAAAGTGGGGTCACTAGAGTTTTGGGATGTTAAAGTGGGGTCACTACAGTTATGTGACGTCAAAGTGGGGTCACTAGAGTTTTGTGACATTAAAGTGGGGTCACTAGAGTTTTGTGACATTAAAGTGGGCTCACTACAGTTTTGTGACATTAAAGTGGGGTCACTAGAGTTTTGTGACATTAAAGTGGGGTCACTAGAGTTTTGTGACATTAAAGTGGGGTCACTAGAGTTTTGTGACATTAAAGTGGGGTCACTAGAGTTTTGTGACATTAAAGTGGGGTCACTAGAGTTTTGTGACATTAAAGTGGGGTCACTACAGTTTTGTGACATCAAAGTGGGGTCGCTCGAGTTTTGTGACATTAAAGTGGGGTCACTAGAGTTTTGTGACATCAAGGTGGGGTCACTTTTCACCTGTTTCAGTTGGCATAAGGGTGACGGGTTTAAAGAGCTTCACCTTCAGCCAGTCTTGCAGTCAAGTCACTATATCTCGAGTCCAAGTCCAGTCTCGGGTACCAAGTGTTCAAATCTGAGCCCAACTCACCAAAGAAGAGTCCGGGTCGAGTTTGAGTCAAGTCTTATGCCAAATTATTGGGGCCTATTACAAAAAAATGAACAAAAAAAAAACAGTCTTTATCAATAAACAAGTTCAAATCCCCGT
This sequence comes from Poromitra crassiceps, assembly GCF_964638095.1. NCBI lineage: Eukaryota > Metazoa > Chordata > Actinopteri > Beryciformes > Melamphaidae > Poromitra > Poromitra crassiceps. The sequence goes on along the minus strand of NC_139626.1, from coordinate 68,397,796 downwards.
CTCCAACTTCAGAGTCTGAATGCATGAATGATCAAGTCCAAGTCTAGTGGTGAAAATGTGCCCAGGACTCTGATACTAGGGTTGGGCCTCGAGAACCAATTCCAATTAAATTCTGATTCAAACTGGAGTTTCAGTTCCTTTGGAAAGGAATCGGAACTCCAGAGGAATCGAAAAAGAAAACTTTCCTATTTCAATTCTGCTTATTGATTCCTAAACAAATGTTCACATATATATACACCCTCTGATGCCCCCTGGCTGGTACCCTCTGACGCCCCCTGGCTGGTACCCCTGTTGGAGGCTGCAGTTTCTAGCTGTTGGCATTGTGATGTAAAGCTGTAAATAAAGTATATAAATGACAGAGTGATTCTCTTCTCAATCATTCATCATATATTTATTTGTTTACTCCATTTTCCATTATTCTCTCATTTGTGCCTAATTTTGCATATATCTTGATATTTTTGTACTATTGTACTCTATATTGTATTTTTAGTATGTTTTTTCATAGCATACATACGGTATTTAGATTTTCTCTTTGGTTCAGTATTTTCTACTGCTGTCACTTTGCACACATTCAAAATGATGTAAATGATAATATGCAATGCAACCTAACGAGGAGCTGACAGCAGCTCACTTTCAAGTTGTAGCTTGCGTTACTTGACATATTAACTGGTATAATATTACTGAAATCCTATTGGTAATAAGTTACGTTACTGCTATATTACCTGTATGTTACTTTTGTAACGTAGTACCCCCAACACTGGTAACCAATAGCATTAATGATGGTTCCATTCCATTTAGGTGTTCCAGTGTCAGGGCCCTCATTAATGTTATTGGTTACACCTGCTTTACTACCTTGCTTTTGTTTTTTGCTTGTTTTTGTGTTGGAACTCTTTATTACAGAAAGTTTATGACACCCATGACAATAATAGTCATACATTATAGTCATTGTGTTACATAAGGATGGCATTATAGTGAAAATAGATTATTTGCCTTTTGGCTGGGGACCCCCTGAAACCCGCTCAAGGACCCCCGGGGGTCCACGGACCCCACTTTGAGAACCTTGTCCCCCACTGACTTCAGTTATTTTGGAGAAGGCTGCTACCAAGTTGTAGCCTACTGACAGCCTCCTTGCGTGTGTCACAGGGCAGAGAACTCCCTATTGTTTTGATTTATTTGTTTTGGTTTATTTCTATTAGATGTGTTCTTTATTTAATTATTTTTCATTAGATGTGTCCTTTATTATTAATTTAGATGTGGCATTTATATTGCATATTTGTTTTGCCTTAATACATTGTGTTTTAATTTGCATGTTTCAACTTGGTTTGTATTTGGCGTGTTTTTGGGGGTTTCTGCCTGGACTTGATTGCCGAAACCACAGACACCTGGGGCAGGGGAATGGACACGGGGGAGCCAATGGGTGAGCAGAGCGGGGGAGCGTTTCCCCTTTATCAGGTGGATGCAAGGGACTGGAGAGGAGAAAGCCACAGACAGACAGCCAGTAGCAGAGGGAGACAGCCACGTCCCCGCCAGCAGCCGACGGGGCCCAGCCATGTCCCCGCCACAGCGACCCAGAACAGCGACCCAGGACCCCGGCCGAGGAGGAGCAAGCAGCCGACACACTATAACCCAGGCCTGATTGCCATTTCTGGACGAGGCTGGAGCCTGGTCCAGGGCAGTGTGAGTAGCTCACGATTGTTGTAGTGATTGTCGGTCTAGTCGGGAGTTCCTGAAATACCAAGTTACGTTAATTTGCAATCATAGAATCATAGCGCTGCTGCTGTGGGACCGCGACAACACGTACTCGCCCGCTTTTCTCTTATAGAGGCCACCTCCGAGGGAGTGGACGGCGGAACCGAGACGTGAGGGAGGCAGAGCGCTGTGTGAAGGATTGCCTGAACGTTGGTGCGGCGCTGTTGGGCGGCTGACTGGACCCCGGCCGGAAGTGAGGGGCACGTCGGCTGAACTGGGACCATCGAACACACGGGACTCTATCTGGACTTTTTAGTTGTACCTTTTTATTCCATTTTTACTCCCTGTATTTTAGTTGGCTTTTAAAGCCCCTAACCCCATTTTTACCCCTTGTTTGAAATGCCCAGGTTTTAACACCTATTTATATTGTAGAAAATAAAAGGCATTTGTTTTGGGTACAGCTGTTTCCGTCTCTGTCCTTGGGTCTAGTTACACTGCTCTCCCTTGTATACAAAGAACCTACCTGGTACATTTGGGTCCACCTTTTTATAGAGTTCCTAGGCTCTATTCAAACAAACCTAGGTGGCGTTGTCAGGCAAGCACCACTAGAGCAAGCCATTACATTTGGCGTTGTCGGCAGGATACGAGTTGGGAGCAGTGTTTTTTACCCAAGGCTTAGAACAATGATGATGCCAGTTTACCCCGGTGCACCTTGGATGCCCAAGTTTAAAGGCCCAGACAGTGATGTTAAATATGGCGAATGGAAAGAACAAATTCAGGGTAAGTTACACCCAGGCTGGAACCCAGAACCTTATGTTGTGCTTTAACAGGTGGGTCGCACTGGTGTTGGGTATAAGGTACAACCAGAGAAAGGTGGTTGCGAAAAGACACTACACAGGAATGCTCTGGAGCTCTGTATTGCCCCTGTAGCTGAATCCCCATTTTATTTTTTGGCCCACCCCTCCACATCCACCCGGTGTAGAGGAACCTAGATGTTCCACTCGAGCCAACAGAGGGCAACCCCCCAACCGGTATAGGCCGGATGACAGTTGAGGTGTCAGGGACTGCCACCCTTTAACTAGGGGGGGATGTCACAGGGCAGAGAACTCCCTATTGTTTTGATTTATTTGTTTTGGTTTATTTCTATTAGATGTGTTCTTTATTTAATTATTTTTCATTAGATGTGTCCTTTATTATTAATTTAGATGTGGCATTTATATTGCATATTTGTTTTGCCTTAATACATTGTGTTTTAATTTGCATGTTTCAACTTGGTTTGTATTTGGCGTGTTTTTGGGGGTTTCTGCCTGGACTTGATTGCCGAAACCACAGACACCTGGGGCAGGGGAATGGACACGGGGGAGCCAATGGGTGAGCAGAGCGGGGGAGCGTTTCCCCTTTATCAGGTGGATGCAAGGGACTGGAGAGGAGAAAGCCACAGACAGACAGCCAGTAGCAGAGGGAGACAGCCACGTCCCCGCCAGCAGCCGACGGGGCCCAGCCATGTCCCCGCCACAGCGACCCAGAACAGCGACCCAGGACCCCGGCCGAGGAGGAGCAAGCAGCCGACACACTATAACCCAGGCCTGATTGCCATTTCTGGACGAGGCTGGAGCCTGGTCCAGGGCAGTGTGAGTAGCTCACGATTGTTGTAGTGATTGTCGGTCTAGTCGGGAGTTCCTGAAATACCAAGTTACGTTAATTTGCAATCATAGAATCATAGCGCTGCTGCTGTGGGACCGCGACAACACGTACTCGCCCGCTTTTCTCTTATAGAGGCCACCTCCGAGGGAGTGGACGGCGGAACCGAGACGTGAGGGAGGCAGAGCGCTGTGTGAAGGATTGCCTGAACGTTGGTGCGGCGCTGTTGGGCGGCTGACTGGACCCCGGCCGGAAGTGAGGGGCACGTCGGCTGAACTGGGACCATCGAACACACGGGACTCTATCTGGACTTTTTAGTTGTACCTTTTTATTCCATTTTTACTCCCTGTATTTTAGTTGGCTTTTAAAGCCCCTAACCCCATTTTTACCCCTTGTTTGAAATGCCCAGGTTTTAACACCTATTTATATTGTAGAAAATAAAAGGCATTTGTTTTGGGTACAGCTGTTTCCGTCTCTGTCCTTGGGTCTAGTTACACTGCTCTCCCTTGTATACAAAGAACCTACCTGGTACATTTGGGTCCACCTTTTTATAGAGTTCCTAGGCTCTATTCAAACAAACCTAGGTGGCGTTGTCAGGCAAGCACCACTAGAGCAAGCCATTACATTGCCCTCTGTTTGCTCGAGTAGAACGTCTAGGTTCCTCTACACCGGGTGGATGTGGAGGGGTAGGCCAAAAAAAATAAAATGGGGGTTCTGCTTCCGTCCCTGCCCCTGGGTCTACTCCCAAGGTCTGCTAGAGGGGTTCCAGCCTCGTCCAGAAATGGCAATCAGGCCTGGGTTATAGTGTGTCGGCTGCTTGCTCCTCCTCGGCCGGGGTCCTGGGTCGCTGTCCTGGGTCGCTGTGGCGGGGACATGGCTGGGCCCCGTCGGCTGCTGGCGGGGACGTGGCTGTCTCACTCTGCTACTGGCTGTCTGTCTGTGGCTTTCTCCTCTCCAGTCCCTTGCATCCACCTGATAAAGGGGAAACGCTCCCCCGCTCTGCTCACCCATTGGCTCCCCCGTGTCCATTCCCCTGCCCCAGGTGTCTGTGGTTTCGGCAATCAAGTCCAGGCAGAAACCCCCAAAAACACGCCAAATACAAACCAAGTTGAAACATGCAAATTAAAACACAATGTATTAAGGCAAAACAAATATGCAATATAAATGCCACATCTAAATTAATAATAAAGGACACATCTAATGAAAAATAATTAAATAAAGAACACATCTAATAGAAATAAACCAAAACAAATAAATCAAAACAATAGGGAGTTCTCTGCCCTGTGACACGTGTCCTAGTGTCCTATTGATGAATTGGATATATATATATTTTTAAGAATATCTTTATTTCTAAGATATCGATGAGTCTGTACACATTGATACGTAAAAAGCAATAATATTTTTTTTTAAATTGCGCCTGTACCTCAAAGATATACTTAACCCAGTAAAATCATTCAACAACAAAATAACGGGAACAAGGGACAGTGATACCATTTCTTTTTGACAATATGTGGCTTAAAATAACGTACAATTATCTGCTGACGGATTTGAGTTAAGTTAGTTAAGTTATCCTTTATTTATCCCCATGGGGAAATTCATCCTCTGCATTTGACCCATCCTCTACTAGGAACCTTCCTAGAACTGGGAGCAGTGGGCAGCCTCGGTGCAGCGCCCGGGGACCAACTCCAGTTCAATAATGAGAGACTAGTAGAAAGTATAACAAGCTTTAATGATACAACAAATTAATTTTGGCGTATGACTCCATGATATGATGACGCTCTCCTGAGATGATGAGAGGGCGTCGTCAGTGAAGAATAGGATAGGAAATCCCCCATAGGGAATTCTTCAATCAGGAGTCATGACAATGGTGGTGGTCAGGGGAGGAGGTGGGGCGAAAACAACTGGTTCAGCGATGATGATCAGCAACTGAGAATGACACATGGCACATACACAGCACATAGCAAACAGAGACAGGGGCCCCGTTCCAATACCCATACTTCCATACTATTTAGTAGGCAAAAAAAGAATTAGTATGTCCCAATACATAGTATGTCAGATGCAGTATGCCAAGAGTACCAGGATGTTGTACTACATCAGCTCCTATTTCGGAGTATGCATCGATGCATGCTGCGCCAGCCAAACTTCCCCACAATCCTTTGCGCAGCGGAAGTTCTTCTTCTTCTAATGTTTTATGGCGGTTGGCAAACAACTTTTTGTGCATTACCGCCACCTACTGGAGTTACGTCGCACTGACTGAGCTGCGTGTATAATCCACGCCCACCTCCATGACGCCGTGAACACGTCAATAACTATGATAAAAACACTGACAGAAATATGCACGTTATTATACTGTTAAGAATGAGACTGCATGTAAGTATCATCACATCAGTTTATTAGAAACAACAACATACATTACAATATAACAGCAATTTGTTTATTTGATTGTCTGTTCCAATTTTCTAAATGCTTAGTCTGAATGTTTTGTATAATGTACTGTTTGTTATTGCCAGACTTTGTTTATTGAATAAAAAAAAAAAAAAACTCAAATGTGGCGCTGCGGATGTCGGCGGAAGTGAGCAAGAGATCGGAGTTCAGGAAGCTCACGTGACGACAGATGTAGTGTGTCCCAATAGTATGCATTTTGCATGCATGCTACACACTACAATCCATACTTTGTGAGGGCGGCGGCAGTACATACTACAAGAAAGAAGTACAAGTATGGGTATTGGAACGCAGACCCTGATATACTACGCTGATTAGGTGATTGGGATCAGCTGGAGAGGAATACCTTGGGCTGATTGGTTATTGCCACATGTGTGGTGAACTGTGAATGGGTGAGGAGACAGCATCAGAGAAAGGGGGCGAGCCTAACAATGAATGGGTTATACAACCAAGGGGCCGTGCACTGTGATATGACGAGAACTGGGCGTTGGCTGTTAAGTATAGTCTTCATTATTGAAAATAGTCCAAGACATCATTTCTGTGGGGGGGTCACTAGAGTTTTGTGACGTCAAAGTGGGGTCACTAGAGTTTTGTGACATTAAAGTGGGGTCACTACAGTTTCGTGACATCAGAGTGGGGTCACTAGAGTTTCGTGACGTCAAAGTGGGGTCACTAGAGTTTTGTGACGTCAAAGTGGGGTCACTAGAGTTTTGTGATGTCAAAGTGGGGTCACTAGAGTTTTGTGACATCAAAGTGGGGTCACTAGAGTTTTGTGACATCAAAGTGGGGTCACTAGAGTTTTGTGACATCAACGTGGGGTCACTAGAGTTTTGTGACATCAAAGTGGGGTCACTAGAGTTGGGGTCACTAGAGTTTTGTGACGTCAAAGTGGGGTCACTAGAGTTTTGTGACATCAAAGTGGGGTCACTAGAGTTTTGTGACGTCAAAGTGGGGTCACTAGAGTTTTGTGACATCAAAGTGGGGTCACTACAGTTTTGTGACATCAAAGTGGGGTCACTAGAGTTTTGTGACGTCAAAGTGGGGTCACTAGAGTTTTGTGACATCAAAGTGGGGTCACTAGAGTTTTGTGACGTCAAAGTGGGGTCGCTAGAGTTTTGTGACATCAAAGTGGGGTCACTAGAGTTTTGTGACGTCAAAGTGGGGTCGCTAGAGTTTTGTGACATCAAAGTGGGGTCACTGGAGTTTTGTGACGTCAAAGTGGGGTCATTACAGTTTTGTGACGTCAAAGTGGGGTCGCTAGAGTTTTGTGACATTAAAGTGGGGTCACTAGAGTTTTGGGATGTTAAAGTGGGGTCACTACAGTTATGTGACGTCAAAGTGGGGTCACTAGAGTTTTGTGACATTAAAGTGGGGTCACTAGAGTTTTGTGACATTAAAGTGGGCTCACTACAGTTTTGTGACATTAAAGTGGGGTCACTAGAGTTTTGTGACATTAAAGTGGGGTCACTAGAGTTTTGTGACATTAAAGTGGGGTCACTAGAGTTTTGTGACATTAAAGTGGGGTCACTAGAGTTTTGTGACATTAAAGTGGGGTCACTAGAGTTTTGTGACATTAAAGTGGGGTCACTACAGTTTTGTGACGTCAAAGTGGGGTCGCTCGAGTTTTGTGACATTAAAGTGGGGTCACTAGAGTTTTGTGACATTAAAGTGGGGTCACTAGAGTTTTGTGACATTAAAGTGGGGTCACTACAGTTTTGTGACGTCAAAGTGGGGTCGCTCGAGTTTTGTGACATTAAAGTGGGGTCACTAGAGTTTTGTGACATTAAAGTGGGGTCACTAGAGTTTTGTGACATTAAAGTGGGGTCACTACAGTTTTGTGACGTCAAAGTGGGGTCGCTCGAGTTTTGTGACATTAAAGTGGGGTCACTAGAGTTTTGTGACATCAAGGTGGGGTCACTTTTCACCTGTTTCAGTTGGCATAAGGGTGACGGGTTTAAAGAGCTTCACCTTCAGCCAGTCTTGCAGTCAAGTCACTATATCTCGAGTCCAAGTCCAGTCTCGGGTACCAAGTGTTCAAATCTGAGCCCAACTCACCAAAGAAGAGTCCGGGTCGAGTTTGAGTCAAGTCTTATGCCAAATTATTGGGGCCTATTACAAAAAAATGAACAAAAAAAAAACAGTCTTTATCAATAAACAAGTTCAAATCCCCGTCTCCAACTTCAGAGTCTGAATGCATGAATGATCAAGTCCAAGTCTAGTGGTGAAAATGTGCCCAGGACTCTGAAAACACTGTCTTCAGCCCACAGAGCAGCAGGGCAACGTCCATCTGAAGCTTACCAGGAAAATAAAGACAACTGTTACTTAGGAGGTTTTCCCATGACAGCAGCAATTTGTTGAAGATGACACCTCCTCCTTCAGAGTGCAGTCAGTGTCCTTCCGGCAACGTCTCAACTGGTGCCATCATCATTATGTTATTGATTTCTGTAGGTAATTTACAGTGTTGATGTCACATGTAGCCACAGTGCCACCTGGTGGTTTCAAGCACGACAGATATGGCAGGTTTCAGCAGGTATCAGACGTTCTCCCATGATTGGCTGCCTGAAATGAAAACACACGTCCTTGTACTAATGACTGTACACCAGTGAGAGCCCGGTGGAGCTGTTTGTCCAGCTCCAATCTCCCTGTCTTGTAAGTTCTGGTGTTTCTCCACATTAAGACTACATTTCCCATCAGAGGGCACTCTGTCTCATGCTTTCTGGTTCTGCCCTTCACTGGCGGGATTCTGGGCCAAAATATTTGACTGGTACTCTAAGGCCTATGAAATAACCTTTCAGCCGGAGGCAGAACTCGCCATCTTCGGCTGCTCGGAGTCCTCTTTGAACTTCACTACATGCTGTGCAACAATCTGTGACATTGGGGACAACTGTTGCAAAATAACTAATTCTGAAGGAATGGAAGTCTCCCTCTTCACCCTCTTTCCAATTGTGGTTGACGGACATGATCTCGGTTATACGGATGGAGAGACTCAGGTTCCTGAGAACATTTATTTTTAAAAAAAAATTTAGTGACAGAGTAAGGGTCAGCACAGGTTAGATGCAAACAAACATAATTTGACATTGTTATGTTGTACATTCACAATATGCGACCCAATATAGTCAACATAACATGATGTCCCCGCCCATAACATCCAACACACAGTATTATCCCCACACTATTTCCACACACACACACACACACACACACACACACACACACACACACACACACACACACACACACACACACACACACACACACACTAAAACAACTTAGAATAAAATACAGGACATAAAATAAATAAAAATAACTTTGTAACAATTCATAAATGCTGGGTGAAATCTGGGTGATTTTTGCTGCCCCCCTCAGGCTACAAGCCATCATAAATTGAATTCCATATAATTAGGGGTCCAAGCACGAAGTGCGTGGATCCCTATTGTATCTGTTCCGTTTATTATTATTTTTTTTATTCTCCGCTAAAACAGTATGCACGGCAAAAACCGTAAGGGGTACAGTAGCCAGACTTTGCACATAGGTTGGAAATGTGCCCCACTACTCAGAGACAAAAAATTTGCCATATTGGCCAGATGGTGGCGCTATAACAGCCGAGTGCACGTATTGGCCCATAACTGCTGAACCGTGAGGCGTAGAATCAAAATTCCACATCTGCTGGATTCCCTGGATCAATACGCATCTATCCATATAGACCACGCCCATTTAAGTCTGCTAGATTTTCCGCCATCTTGGACTTTGTCAATAACCTATTTTTGCTATCTCCTCCCAGGCCATTTGCCTGAATGAGCGCAAACTTTTTCTGTGGCATCTCTGGACTTACCTGACCAAAACTCTTACACAGAATTTGGATACGTGAAACCGTCTTGAAATGATAAATGTTTAAACTTTTGTGTATTTACTTTTGTTCTTTTCCTGCCCTAAAAGTGTGTGGATCTCAGAAACCATACACTCCCCATCACCCAAACTTTCCACACAGGTTCACGACATCACCCACTACTCAGAGTAAAAAAATTACACCAATCCACCAGGTGGTGGCGCTATAACAACCAACCACCACTACTACTGCCGCTGCTGCTACTACTACTACTACTACTATTCTTAGTACTTCTGCTGCTACTATTGCTACCACTCCCACTACTACCAACACTACTACTACTACTATTACTACTACTGCTACTACTACTACTACTAGTACTGCTTGGAAACCGTCAGGTCACCGGATCTACACACACACACACACACACACACACACACGCACACGCGCACACACACACACACACGCGCACACACACACACACGTACACACACGCACACACATATACACCACACCTGCACCTAATTCTGGACTGATCACCACACACCTGCACTTAAGACGCTAATCAGCCTCTACACTCAGTGTGTGTCCGTTACTGCAGTAGAGGCTGTGTTGGTGTTTCAGTTGGTGTTTATCCTCCCTTCAGATGCATTATTAAGTAAGTTGTAGTTTTGTTAGCCATTGTTGAATTGCCATTCCAAGCCATCCTGATCTTAAAGGTGAATTGCATATGTTTTTCTCTTTAGCCATGGTTAAAATATATTGTTTATTGTTTGTTTGATTGTTATATTGTTTTTTATTGCTAAACATATTACTTCCTATGACTATTTTGTCTGTTTGCACACGCACACGCACACGCACACGCGCACACGCACACGCACACGCACACGCACACGCACACGCACACTAAAATGGCCACCACTGGTGTACTTCATCTCCCAGAGTGCTTCACTCACTCACTTGTGGATTGTGCCATGTGGGTGGGGAGATGGGTGGAGCTATGGCTATAAAAGAAGTGCAAAACTTGCCCCAAACCCCAGTCTGCTGCTACAGAGGTGCTGTGAGCCAGTCCAACTCATGCTGACCTTAAAGGTGAATTGCATATGTTTTTTTCTTTAGCATGGTTAAAATATATTGTTTATTGTTGCTTTAATTGATTGTTACATTGTTTGTTTATTGCTAATTTGATGTCATTTGGATTGCTTGTTAACATTGTGTATTTGGGTAAATAATTCTGTTTGTGTTCTTATCCACAGACAACATGCTGATTGCCTCACTGTCACTTTTGATGTTGGGAAAATAAAATCACCCTGCACCTTGTCCTGCTGTGTGCCTGCCATCTTTCCTTGTGGTTTTATCTGGGTCCAGTGCTGAGGGGTCACATTGCCCTCACCTGTTCATAGGTGTGACACGCATTAACCGCTCATCCTGGCTGATATTTTACCACATGTTGAGCAGAGTTGCTTTAACTTAAGAACACATAATTTGATAATTGTAAACCCAGTTCACCAATGTTTACACTGCAAAATGTATCACCAATGTATTTTACATGAAACAGAAGTTGGCGGGCTTGTAATCCTGCAGTGTGACTGACATCAATCTGAGCCAATCAGAGTTGGGCTGTGGTCAGGCTCTGTACCAGGTGCACTGAATCACTGATGAATGGAGATGGTGCAAGACAGTTGGCAGTATAGAGGGAACGTTTTTTAACATCCAATTCAACTTATCTTTGAAACCTGCTGAATGAAACCTCCAAAAGCCAAATCCGTGAGTTTAAAGGGAGGTTTACACAATCTGAAATATATTTTCAATGTTATGTAAAGGGAGGTATGAAGGTAATTTGAAGTGACGGCAATGTGTTGTGATTTGAAATGTATTCCTATCTTGTGTTTTAATTAAAGCCAACTGAGATGTTAGTTTTGGCCTTAAAGGGACACTCCACCGAAACAATGCTTATTTATTTTGCACATCTCGCACATCCGAAAACAGTTTAGCAGGCATTCATTTAGTTTGACACTTATTGAGTTGATTTGTGAAAGGTATAGTTTGGTTTATTTGAAGTGGGGTACTATGCGGTACTTGCATGCAGTCGGTGTACTGGGTAAAGCACTCTGGACGCATCACACACAGAGATAGAACTGTACTCTAACCACAACAGGCACAGAGCTGTCTGCTGAGTGAAGTTGACCATGAGCAAAAACATAGAAAAAACAAATACATAGAATGCTTCCATACTGCTCAGCTGGTGTAATCAAACTCTCCACAAGCCCTGAGATGCCAAGTTGACTTGAAAATGTCATTTACACCCTGATTCTAGCTTAAATGTTCACTGTAGCAAGGTTGTACCTTAGTTGGTGTAATTCAGCCGCTAGCTCCAGTGCACATTGCCACACACATATACACCTATACACACACACACACACACACACACACACACACACACACACACACATATACACACACATATATACACACACACATATACACACTTACACACATATACACTAACACTACTATTACTACTGCTACTACTGCTTGAACCCGGTCAGGTCACCAAATCTCAACCAAACTTTGTGCACTTGTGCACATACCAACTCTGATTAAATGTGCAATTCAGTGTCTATATTATCTGACATACACCCCCCAAGTCACCGGAAGCTTGGACCCCGCATCGCCGCTTGCGGCTATATTGTCTATTTGTTTTTCTTCTTTTTCTGCCCTAAAAGTGTGTGGATCTCAGAAACCATACCCTCCACATCACCTAAACTTTCCACATAGGTTCAAGAGGTCACCCCCTACTCGGAGAAAAAAAAATACACCAATCCACCAGATGGTGGCGCTATAACAGACCATTTCGCCTTATGGTCCATATCTTCTGAACCGTGTGTCCTATACTCAAAATTTCACTTATCCTGGATTCCTTGGATCAATATGCATCTATCCATATGGGCCACGCTAATTTGCGTGTGCCTAGATTTTTCGCCATTTTGAATTTTATCAAAAACCTACTTTTGCGAGCTCCTCCTAGACTGTTTGGCCAAATCACACGAAACTTTTTCTGGGTTATCTATGGACTACCCCGACCTAAAGTTATTAAAGGATTTTGGATACGTGAAACCGTTTTGAAATGATAAATGTCTAAACTTGTGTGTATTTGCTTTTGTTCTTTTCCTGCCCTAAAAGTGTGTGGATCTCAGAAACCATACGCCCCACATCACCCACCTTTCCACATAGTTTCAAGACATCACCCACTACTCAGAGGAAAAAATTACACCAATCCACCAGATGGTGGCGCTATAACAGCCAACCACCACTACTACTGCTGCTGCTGCTACTACTACTACTACTATTCTTAGTACTTCTGCTGCTACTACTGCTACCACTCCCACTACTACCAACACTACTACTACTACTATTACTACTACTGCTACTACTACTACTACTAGTACTGCTTGGAAACCGTCAGGTCACCGGATCTCAACCAAACTTTGTTTACTTGTGCACATACCAAGTCTGAATAAATGTGCACTATCTGACATATAGGCCCCAAGTCACCAGAAGCTTGGACCCCGCATCGCCGCTTGCGGCTATATTTTGAAATTGTTTCTCTTTATTGCTGTCTTCTGACATTGTCCTCTCGATACTTAAGTAATATTTCATTCATGTTTTCCATTTTTTAAATGATGGCGCTTCTTTATTTTTCCAATTTTGCATTTTAGTTTCTTATACACCAATGATGCAAAAAGAATTTGCCCACCCAGCTGGGTATCTTACATTCCCAACGTTTGGGAATGTAAGATAGTTTTTGTCATCCAACTTTCAATGTTATCCCAGATCTTTCTCACAATAGCAAAAGGCATGTATGAGGGAGTCACTCTGAGTGCCACATTTTAAACATACCTGAGGAGCTGGGGTAAAACTTGTGAATTTTGTCTCAACTATTGTATTCTTGTCATTATTTTATATTGTATTAAACGTAACTTTTCATTTGTGGTAATTTTATATGTGAGTTGCAGGCATTCCTTCCTTTTTTGTTTTGCGTCTATTCCAAGATCTTTGTTCCAGTTGTTATATATATTTTTGAAGTAGAGCTTCGTTGTCCTCAGCTTTAATAAGAATATTATATACAGCAGCTATTAAGCTTCTCTTTTTATCCCTTTTATTTAGAATTTCCCCCATCTCAGTTGAAACTCTATTTTCAAGGTCAAAGTTTACTGTTAACCAATTTTTCAATTGCAAGTACTTAAAAGTTTCTTTGTCATTTAGTATATATTTATTCTTGAATTCCTGAAATGAGAGTAGTGAGTTCTGGTTTATGATATCTGATCGTTTCTGAATTCCACTACTTATCCATGTTTCCCAATGTAGTTGCGTGTTCTGAATAGTTATTGATCGGTTATTCCAAATTTGTATGTGTTTAGGGATTCCTATTTCTTGCATTTAATGTGCTATTAATTATAAAATGTGTAGTTTGAATTCCTTTCTTTGAGAAAAGAGCTAAACGATCATTATTAGGCTGTAACTGTTGATTCTCTATAATTTATCCATGGTTCATCAACTGTATTGTTTAATATATGATCAAAATAAAACATTTGAGCTGCATTGTGGTAAAGTTCCAGATTCAAAAGTTTCAAGCCTCTTTCCTCTCGAGGATAATACAGCAACTTGTTCTTTAATCTATGAGTTTTATTTGACCAAATAAAGGAAGAAAGAAGGGAGTTCACCTCATTAAAAAAATATTTTGGTGGGGTAAGTGAAATAGTTTGGAATATGTATAACAATTTTGGCAACCACATCATTTTAAACAGGTTTATTCTGCCAATAAAATTCTTCGTCTTCAATTCAGACCACCTTTCAATATCCCGTTTAAGGCCTTTTATAAGTGGGAGGAAGTTATTCTGTTTTTCCTTCCTTCATTTTAGAACCAGATAGTTCCTGAGAACCAACTCACTTAGAACATTTCTAACTATCAGGGACCCATTGTTAGCCTACCTCCATGAGGTTAGGGGTGACGGTTGACTCGCCCGGCTGGTTTCCTATAGACCCCTTGCGTGAGATCCCAAGTACATCGCTTACAAGCACATAAGCACCTTAGGTGGCTGGTGACACCACTTTGTAATATTGAATGATGATTATGTTTGTATGTTTTTCTTTCTTTTCTTTTCTTTTCTTTTCTTTTCTTTTCTTTTCTTTTCTTTTCTTTTCTTGTGTCTGAACCTATTTGTCTTTGTTTGTGTTTTATTTAAAAATATATATATATATATTATAAAAATACTGCATTTCCCATCAACCTCCCCTGAAGAGGATCAACATGTTGGAAGATATGCTCGTTTGAGTTGACCAGCTGAGCGCAGTCAGGCGAGGCATCAACAAGCCAAACACCCACGACTGCACACTCACTAGTCCCTCAAGCTCGACTGTCTCTTCTACATTCTGCGAATGCATCCGAAAGAGTCTGTACTTATTAACGCACAGAGCCTGGTGAAAGGACATTTGGGGGGGTGGAAACGCTTCAGACCGGAGGAAGTTCGAACCCATGCAGGTGATTGGAGAAATACATCCCCTTGTATTTCTTAAAAGAAATAAAAGAACAAAGATAAAATAACCTAGGAAGAGAAACCATCTTAACTGAGTTTATATGGCCAATCATGGAGAGGGGCAGGATTTTCCAGTCTTTTGCCAATTTAAATGGGAGATTTTCCAAGAAACCAGGAGTGAAGACATCAGAGAGAGGCATAAAGTCACTCTTTGTCCAGTTAATTGTGTGGAAGGAGGTCATTAATTCTAGGAGAGGGGGGATCGACTGCGATCTGAATTATGTAGGTTTATTACATCATCGGCGTACAAGCTCAATGCCTCTGAACTTCAGGCCTATTGGCTTCATTTGTATTGGGAACTAGGAAGATCCCAGTTGAGTGACGTCACACCCAAGTTGACCGCATTCCAGTAAAACAGTCAGGAAACCAGCCAGGGTTAGCTCTAGCCAGGCTAGCCATTGTTAGCAATAACAGTTCATAACAACGCATTCCGCATTATTTTGCATATACAAACACCATAGCAACATGTCCACAGATAGAAGTTATACAATACTGTGTGTATGACTGATTTAATGAGACACATGGCAGAAGTGCTATAAACAGTATTTAGGTCTACGCACAGCTTTCACTACTGTTGAAGTGCAGAGCTGCCATCTTGGATTTAGAGGGATCGGGGTAGGAAATCCAAGGTCAGGTGACATCACAGGGGTTCCTGATCTTTGAACTTGTAAATCCCTAGTTCCCAATAAGCGGAAAGAGCGGAAGTAGCGGCACCAGTCGCCGCCATTACAGTTATGGGCATTTCCGGTCCAATGTTGTCAAGTTTTTGAGTCACAATATTGTCCATTGTTGGTTTCCCCACGAGGGCTTGCTCGATTCGCGGGCTCGTAGACGTAGTGCGCTCGCCCGGACTTGCACGCTACGTGGGCTAACATACGCAGCTCAGCTGCTAACATGGCCTCGCTTGCCCAACTGGCAATTGAGCAATTGTACAGCTCTACAGCTAGGTGCCACCCTCGTCTCTCATTCCATTTGTATTAGGAACTATGAATTTCCCAGGTCAAAGGTCTGGAAAACCAATGAGCGCTCAGCTCGATGCGTTTCTCATCATCCTCTGAGCTGTGCAGTCGGGCACAGTTGGTGCGGGAGCAACTGCGGCGCCTCGCTCCAAATCTGCGCCTGCCTCGCTCTCACGAGAGTCCCGTGGCTCACGCAGTCAGAGATAACTTTTCTAACCATCATGCAACGGGCCAAGCAAGTCACTGGTCGAATCTGCACAGAACTTGCTAATCTCAAACAAGCCTTAGGTCTCAATGAAATATGTGCAGTGTCACATGTTTAGGGTAAATTGTCACATGACCAGAGCTGTTTACTTCCTGGTTGCACCAGGAGAAGAGGATGGCTGCATCAAAGCTCACAAACAAAAGATTATTCAAGTATGTTAACATAAAGATAGGTAAAAGTTTTTTGGTACACATCATCTTGATATAGTCATAGTGTTGATATATGCATTTGCAATTACTCAACTTTGTTCAGTATGGTCATAGAATGAGTAAACATGTTGACGGCAACAATAGTGACCAGTGGGATAACACAGTGCCTCTAGGTATACCCGTACTTACACACATACTGTACAAAATCCCCTGACTAGCCCAGCCCTCTTCTCATGGGCCATAGATGCACCCAACCAGCCACACTGAGGTCCTGATTAGGCCTCTACCAGCCATACCTGGGCACAATAAAGGACCACTGATTAGGCCAAGCTCATTTTGCTCTACTGTAGCTGCTGTGCTGTGTAGGCTGGTTTGGGCCTTTCCTTTCCATCTCATTCCCTGGTGATTGTCTGCTAGCAGATGCATTATGTGGACGTTTTGTTATAGTTATTTCCTTTGTGTATTGATTTGAGTATTTGATTTGAATTAGATGTATTAGATTACTTTGTTAGTTAAAGCTGTTTTCCCTTGTTTGATCGAATCCTTTGTTAATATTTTGTTTGTGGTTTAGGCACAAATCATCTGCCAGCACCATCTATAATCACAAGGGATCTGAATTGCAATAAAAACCCTTGAAACAGTTCCTCTGAGTCCTCCTCACTCTGGCCGGTGTCCCACTTGCTGAGGCTGAACTAGTAACCCACAGTTAGGCAGTTTTTACACATACATTATGGATGGGTCATGATTTTCATATGTCAGCCTTCAGGGGCGGACTGGGATCATAATTCAGGCCGGGCATTAGATACCAAGCAGGCCAGGCCGCTACGGGCGGACACGCGTGCCGGCGTCCGAAGGGCGGCGGCGGAAAATTTGGGGCGTTTGAAGCTCAATTTGGGCCGTTTGAAGCCCAATTTGGGCCGTTTGAAGCCAGATTTGGGTCGTTTAAAGCCAGATTTGGGCTGTTTGAAGCCCGATTTGGGCCGTTTGAAGCCCAATTTGGGCCGTTTGAAGCCCAATTTGGGCCAAGTCCAATTTTACAATGAGATGCACCCACTTTAAACCTGAATAAAGTAATAAAACCACTAGTAAACCAGTAGGCGGCGCCTGGCCTGCTGTTCAGTGAGTGGCCTGGCCTGGCCTGCAATTTTTTTTTTTTTTTTTTTTTTTTTGGCAGGCCAGGCCAGGCCAGGCCACCGGGCATTTGCCCGACGTGCCCGATTATGCAGTCCGCCACTGTCAGCCTTCACCAACAGTGTGACTCTACTGCCAGGCTCATGGGCACTACAGCACCTGGGACATGACATGTGGCATACCGTCGCAGATTCATGGTGATGGAGGGCCTCCTCCCCAAATCGAGGGAGCTCATCTCCCCTTGACTCAAAGGCAAGATGCACGAGAGGAACTGGATGCTGATCAGTGACGCGGTGTACAGACTGGTGTACAGACTGGTGTACAGACTGGTGTGCAGCACGTCCAGTTCCAGGCTGTGTGAGGCACGACGTCCTGTCCTGCAGGCCTCAATATGAACAGACATGGACCAGATCATCACCACCATGGAGATTATCAGCAGTGAAAGTGATAATCTCTAAGATTTCAGTTTTGTTCTCTTGGGTGACACCTATGGCGATGAGTGGTAATTGCAGGTGAGATCCAAACTGTCAATGGGCTCACTATCGGATAGATAGTGACTTTATTTATTTATTTTTAGATGAAGATTTTTGAGATTATAACTTAATAATAAAGGCAGAATTGCAGAATTCTGAAAATAAAGTCAGAATTTTGAAATTAAAGTAAATTCTGAGATTAAAGTCAGAATTCTGAGGGGAAAAAGAAGCATACATGTGACATCACTAACAATGTCACTGATGATATTATCGATGGTGTGCTGGAAGTCTAGGGTCCCTAGATTTTTGTGATGTCAAAATTGGGTCACGAGCCAAAAAAGGTTGGGAAGCCCTGGCCTATGGGATCAAATAACATAATCATGATTCCATAGGCATCCAGAAATTGAGCAAGGGGTTGCCTTTTCCCAAGCTTTGTCTGGGGTACCCCTGGAGTTTGGAGTTTCAGTGTACGGAGGGGCTCTGTAAAAACCACCCAGCACTACAAGGACAGAGTCATCAAGAAATGTGACTGACAGCAGCATGGTGGAGCATTTCTTCAACGAGGCTTGCAATGCAGATCTTCATCCCCTACATGCTGCACTTCCCAGCTGCCGTGCTTCCAGGAGCTGATCTTTGAGGACTTCTCCAATTTCATCCCGGTGGAGAACATGTTTGTGCAGGTGGTGCTGGACATAATGATGATGATGGTTGCGATTTGCGAAGGAGGCAGCGGTCCAGTGGAGACACAACCTGTACATCATCCTCACCAGCAGCGACTCCAACCTGCACCTTCTGAGTGAAAACCTGTCATCACCTGGAGTCCCAGGGGAGGAGGAGGATGAAGCAGGTGGTGTCCATGATCCGGGTGGAGGGCTCTCCAGTCCTTCCTGGTGAGTGGTGGAGGATGGGGAGGAGGATGAGAACAGCCAAGCAGACAAGCCAGGTCAGAGTGAGAACGGAACCAGCAGTCCCAAAACATCGGTCACATCAGTGGATGAATGAACAAGAAGCACGCTAGAGGAAGAGGATGATGCCGTGCAGGGAGGAGAAAGCCGATGGTGGAGGAAGAAGTAGGAGTAGTAGTCCCTACCACTGTGACTGCATGATGACAGCGGCTTCCAGTCCCCCCACCGGTGAGGAGGTGGGGGAGGAAGAAGAGGGGGGGGGAGCGGTACCCTCCAGTATCGAGGCACCGCCCTCTAGCACAGAGGCTCCACCCTCCAAGACAGCCCCCCCACTCCCCCATGTGTTAATAGAGAGCCGCAGGAATGAGTCCGGAAAACATCGATGCTAACACTTCGGGGTTCTTCACTGTTTCTGGCTATGGGATTTTTGAATGGGTTTTTGGCGCGATGCTTCAAATGAGGTCTGTGGTTAACGCAAGCTTATTCAAACGAGAACCAGTGTTCAGCAGGATAATCTTCACACATGAGGACCACTTTTATGAGTTTTGAAGCTTTTAGTGCCGTTAAAAGGGCGGCTAGCTAGCAAACGGCTAAATGAGGGGCACTTTACACGAGGACGGTTTCCTATGGAAACGGGGAATTATTTTATCGTTAGTGCCTCCCTTTTAGACGGCGACGGCGAATTCGCGCTTAGGAAACGACACATTTTAAAACCACCCTCCAGAGTGAAATTCTTGGTGACGCTCCCCGCTGAGCGCTCCATGTAATCACTTTGGAACGGCACATTTCAGAAACTCTGACGTGCCTGCACAGGCGACACACGCGATGCCGTGCGCGAGTTGGCAACCAAATAAAACGTCAGTATGAATTAAGTTTGGCAACATTCAGAATTAAGCTACACTGCGGCCAACTTCAGTTACATGTTCATAACGTTACTGTTGCGAGGAGCCGATGGCTGTACCCGGTCGGCATTTAACGTTATAGTTACAAAGCACGTCGACAGTGTTTTCTCACTGCCAGTAGCAGTAGGGTGACAGATCACAGTCAGCGCTCCCGGTCCTCGCTGCTCGTTAAAGATTTCCAATAGGCGTTATTCTGATAAACTGGTCACATGTTACATTCTCACCCGACAAATATTAAAACTTTAACAGTTTGGTTTTTTTTTTTAGCTTGAAAAAAGCTTTTTGGCAAGTCTAAATGACTGCGGAAAGTGTACTCTACTTCCGCGTTTAAAGCGAAATTACGTCATGCAGTAAGCGTCCTTGTATGGGCAAAGAATAAGGTGATCACACTGCCACCTAGCGACCTGGCATGTACATTACGGCGTTTTAAAAATTCAACAGCGCTCATGTAAACAGGGAGAAGGTGTGAAGGAAAAGGTGTGAAGGAAACGCTATTGTGTCGTTTCTTTCAGAAACTGTCCTCGTGTAAAGGGCCCCTGAGACTACACTGTTGAGTCGACGGGGATATTATACGTCAATAACGTCATCACTTCAAAGGAGGAACACGGAAATTATCTTTCCCTCACCTGGTTCAGGCCGGGGTAATCAGTGCACAGCAGCGCACACATCAACAACACTACAGGTTGTTGGCTGTGGTGACGTGACGTGGAAGGCTATGCGACACTGTGTGTAGTTCTGGATTAGCTTAGCATGAGCTTTTTACTTCTAGGGCTCACATTTATGCTTCAAAACTCATGAAAGTGGTCCTAATGTGTGGTCCTCATAACCTAGCATTTGTGATTTTTTTTAAATCCAAGACAGGACCCCGTCTAGGCCTACCATCGAGGACCCAGGCCCTATGGGCCTCCTTGGCTTCTGTATGAAATGCAGCAACATTCTTATTCCAACCAGGCTTGATGTTATGTGCCTTAGAGTAGGTTAGGTATGGCCTACACAGCTCCCACAATACAATCATACATGGCACAGAGGTCTTTACGGTGTGACATAACATTACAATTGACATCAGCACACATAATAGCACCTAAAGGTAAAAATATGTTGCTCAGGAGGCCATCAGTTTTCCCATAATAAGTTAAGACATCATTCTTAGTGAGCTTAGCCCAATCAATTTCAGCCTCACCTGCACTATTAACTTCATGAGCCAACTCAGGAAGACTATCAATATCTAGACACATTATGAACGGAACATGGTCAGTCATGGATGCCTCGTACACAATCTCCACTGACCGCAAGATAGCATGAGCATCAGCAGTGCTGAAGCAATGGTCAAGCCAGGAGGTTGTGTGCCAAGCTTCACTTATATAGCGTAGGTAAAGCTACCAACCAGTAGGAGCAATTTACTGGACAGTATAAAATAGTTATCAACACAGAACTGGGCGAGTGTTTGGCAAACAGTGAGTCAGAGAGGTCAGCATTCATGTCACCCACCACAAAGACACTAGTCGACAGGTTGTCAGAAATAAAAGAATACAAGCAAGTCTATTCAAAAACTCATCCTCATTATGTTGACACTCAAAAGGAGTATAGAGACAGTCCGCATGTCTGGGAACGCCCACAAAATGTTAAACGGCTGGTGCGCGAGTGGGGTAAAACCGCCCATATATCTCAATGGGCTGACTCACCAAAAGACGGTGCTGCGGCTCTAAACTACAGGTTTGGAGGTTCTAGAGCCGAACACAAGACGTCTGCTCAGATGTGCGTTTACTGCGGTGGTTAAATCCCCGATCGTGTCTGCCTGGGCTGGGCTATCAGCTAAATTCTAACTTTGCTGAATGGATAGAACGGGGGATTTTACCCCACCCTGACCACGCCCCCAGCCAGGCTGAGCCAGCTAAACCAGCGTCTATGACGAGACGTGGCCTCAACCTATAAACATTGAGGATGGATGGTGAACACCTTATTATTAATCTTAAACTGCACAGCAATACACCATAATAATAATAATATAATATAATAATAACATAATAGGCTACTATATAATAATTAATATTCCCTATTATTTGAATTAACAACAAAAACATCTAGTGAAATGAGGGGGAACATCAATGGGGGTAACGTTTATTCTTTTGATCAGATCTGTCATCATGTGGAACGGCAGCGCTCCTTCTTTCGCGCTGTTGTCAGCCACTCCAGCCTGTTAGCACATCTGTACATGCGCAAACACGCTCCGCTCACTCACGCAGAAGGAGCCCATGTACGTCAGGAGCTTCTCACTGCGCATGCCCCAGCTGCTCTTACTACCTTACCTGCCGCACTCGAGTCACAACAAGCCGACACACGCCGAGCCGAGCCGAGCCCAGCCGAGTCGACACCTCTCCTCCTGACCGGACCGGACCCGGGCCAGCGGACCTGACAGAGGACAGTCTGGAGTCATGGAGTTAGCCGTTAGCCGTTAGCTAGCCGCCCTGCCTGCCCGGGACACAGAGAGGCAGCCTGGGTGGGAGAGGGGTTGATTGTGCAGCGGAGGATGACCCTCACATTCACCATAACCGCTCTGACTGACTGTCTGACTGACTGACTGACTGTCTGTCTGTCTGACTGTCTGTCTGTCTCTCATTCAGTCAGTCCGTACGTACAGGAGAGCTGACTGACGGCTAAACTGTCCAGGGACACTGTCAGTGAGTTCACCACGACCCACCGTCTGCTTATGGATCCATCTGATCCATCGCCAATTACGACCAGCTAATTAGCTACGTGCTAACCAGATCAACAAGGCAGCTCAGCAGCGCAGAGACAGAGAGGGATAATAGAGACACGGAGAGAAACAGACAGAGAATCAGCTAGTCAGGCTACGTGCTAATTGGCAAGCTAACCTGATCAACAAGCCAGCTCAGCAGCACTAACGTTAGCTCTCAGAGAGAGAGAGAGAGTTAAGCTAACCAGATCAACAAACCAGCTAGCTCCGGGCGGGGAAACCCCTGGACCTGCTGCAGCAAGTCTCCAGCAGCTTGTTCTTGTGAACCAGTGAGCGGTAAGCAGCATGCTGTCAGCCTGGTGAGAGGAGAGGACGCCCTGCCTGCCTGCCTGTCTGCATGCTGTCAGCCCGCTGAGAGTAGAAGACACCCTGCCTGTCTGTCTGTCTGCAGCCGGAGACAGACAGCTAGCAGGAAGGTTAGCTAGCTAGCTGCCCAAAACATCTGGATGGAATGCTAACGCTACCTAACGATGCCATGGTGGCATTGACCCCAGCTGTTGTGGAGGAGCGGCATGTCTGTGGTGGATGTTCCGAGACAGAATGTTTCACCATTCCTGCTAGAGCCTCAGCCGGGGAGCTGCTGACCCAGTCCTGTCCCGCGGTGGCTCTGTACCGGTAAGAGCCCGGTCCTGTCCCGCGGTGCTTCTGTCCTGGTAGGAGCCTGGTCCTGTCCCGGTAGGAGCCCGGTCCTGTCCCGCTGTGGTTCTGTCCTGGTAGGAGCCCGGTCCTGTCCTGCGGTGGCTCTGTCCCGGACCGGTCGGAGCCCAGGTCCTGTCCCGCACTTGTTCTGTCCCGGTAGGAGCCTGGTCCTGTCCCGCACTTGTTCTGTCCCGGTAGGAGCCTGGTCCTGTCCCGCACTTGTTCTGTCCCGGTAGGAGCCTGGTCCTGTCCCGCACTTGTTCTGTCCCGGTACGAGCCTGGTCCTGTCCCACAGTGGCTCTGTCCCGGTAGGAGCCTGGTCCTGTCCCACAGTGGCTCTGTCCCGGTAGGAGGCGGTCCTGTGAGGCGGGCCGGTCACCATGCAGGCGGCTCAGCTGCAGTATGACTTCTTCAATGAGGAAAACGCACCCAAATGGAGAGGCCTGCTGGTCCCCTCCCTGCACAAGGTACACACACACACACACACACACACACACACACACACACACACACACACACACACACACACACACACACACACACACACACACACACACACACACACACAGGTTAGATGTGTGGTGTCCTACAGGTTCCTCTGGACGGCACGGTCGCTCAATCGTCACTATTTTCATATCGTCCAATCGTGGTCATTAGAGATTGGCGATTGATGATCAAATCGCCATAATCTATTAATTGGCCGTCATTTTAATGATTATTATTATTTTTGATAAAGAGACCTATTCCTATTTAATGGCATTAATAATGTGGAGGGGAAAAACAATCGATCATATGATTGAATACCGCGGTCCTGTAGATCAAGTGTAGATGATGCATTTATAAGAGAAAAGATGAAAGAGAGACCGACCATGACCAAACTCTTCATGACTTTTCCTGCTGCCTCTTTTTTCATCTTCATTTTGGATGATTTACCAGCGGCTGTAAGGTCATGTACTGTAACTGTTGCACTCTTCAGGCTGGAGCAAACTCTGAACGAGATCGCCATGTTATTCACACATTATTATGATATATATTATTATGTTATTCACATATTATTATGATATATATATTATTATGTTATTCACGGCTCCGTATAGCTCAGTGGTACGGCTGCAGAGAGAACACGGCAAACAACACAACCACTTCCGTTTTTAGCCTTAAAAATAAAAGCACACAGTCCAAAATAAACTTAACTACGAGGAACCGCCATAAAATAGCTTACACACCAAAAAGACTGGTTGTAATGTTACGATGACATATGGAGTGAAACTAGTCTAAAAGCATTACTCAAAAGTCATATTAAGTTTAACCTTAGGTTAATTTTGAAAGCCCGCTGCGGAAGACATACTTTTACATTCTGGCTGACTTGACAGTGCTCGTTGAGGAAACAGGAGAGGAGCAGAGGACCTGATTCATCTCTAACTGTACAGTAGGGGGCACAGCTTCTAGATATTATTTTTATAACGTCTTATGATAGTAAATGAGTAAAAATCGCCTTAAATATCGCTGTAGAAAAGCCAATTGGCAATCACTCCCTTCAATCGTCCATATGCGATTTGATCGCAAATCGCAGCAGCCCTGGTGGTTAGAACTGTTGCTGTGCAGCAAGAAGGTCCCGGGTTTCGAACCCTGCTCCATCCTAGATCCTGTCTGTGTGGACCTTTATGACTTTTGAAGCGTTTCTGAAAATCATGTTTAAAAAAAGAATCGTAAAAGTGGGTGCGTCCTGTCCTGGTGGCTCCCCTGGTAGCACGCGCACGACGGAGGCTCGGTCCTACGCACGGTCAACGTGGGTTCGAATCCGACCCGAGGTCCTTTTCCGCATGTCAGCTAGGGCTGCAACTAACGATTATTTTCATTATCGATTAATCTGTCGATTATTTTCTCGATTAATCGATTACCGTAAATTCCGGACTATAAGGCGCACCGGTCTATAAGCCGCACCTTCAAAGGTGACTATTTTTTTCTTCTATAAGCCGCACCGGTCTATAAGCCGCGGGTGTTTTGATGTTTAATTACCATATGTAAGGCTTCGTGCACAGAGGGGATTGTCGGGAAAGAGATGGCTGTTTGGGGAAGCTCCCATTTATTAACATTTCAACAAAACAAAAGTCAGGTCACTAATCCCCAGACAAAATCACACATTGTGAGATGCTTAAAAATCACCATCGGCGGGAGCTGCTGTGCAGCCAAGAACACAAGTGAAATTCGTTCTCTCGTGACCTGTGGTTCTCAACGTGATGGACGATTCACCTTTCTTGTTAACAGTCCTAGTGAGAGGCAGGTCGAACGTCAAAGGCACTTCATCCATATTTATGATCTGCTCCGGTCCGATGGAATATTCCTTGATCTTTCTTTGTGTGAATTCGCCGAAGTTTGTAATTTTCTCCTGGTAGTCGGGAGGGAGTTGCTGACACAGTCGTCCGCGCCCTGACGGACAGTCCCTTTCGTCTCGGGTTTGTGCATGATCCTTTGCTGCTGCTGCTGTTGTTGTTCCTGTCTCGCTACTGTCTCAGACATGGCTTTCAGGCTCAATCGCCGCCATCGTCGTAACACAGC
Organism: Poromitra crassiceps; assembly: GCF_964638095.1. NCBI lineage: Eukaryota > Metazoa > Chordata > Actinopteri > Beryciformes > Melamphaidae > Poromitra > Poromitra crassiceps. The sequence goes on along the minus strand of NC_139626.1, from coordinate 68,371,864 downwards.
CAGTTCTCCATCTTTTGAAGCATGATGTTAGATTACAACGAGCTAGTTGTGTGGCTTAGCCTTCCAAAATGTTGCTGTTAGTTTTTTAGAATGTAATACATAGAATTGGGAATGTTACATTCAATTTCATTCAGACTGTCTTTCAAGCTCAATCGCTGCCTTTTTCCCCCCGGAGCGAGGGAGGAGGGAGGGTGTTTTACCGTAGTGGCTGAGAGAGAGTAGTGGCACAGTGCTCCAATCAGGTCGCGAGGCACATTTTTTGCAACATCATCCAATCAGGGTCTCGCTCTCATAATGTCTGTCTTGCTCTCGTTCTGCCTCATACCAACATCCATAGATTTTGGAGGTTCCCGAGTGGCCGTTTGCTGGAAAAATCCATAGATAAGACGCACCGTTATATAAGCCGCAGGGGGCAAAAAAGGCCAAAAAACGGGAAAAAAGCCGCGGCTTATAGTCCGGAATTTACGGTAGTTGTTTGGTCTATAAAATGTCAGAAAATGGTGAAAAAATGTGGATCAGTGTTTCCCAAAGCCCAAGATGATGTCCTCTAATGCTTGTTTTGTCCACAACTCAAATATATTCACTTTACTGTCAGAGGAATAAGAAAGCAGAAAATATTCACATTTAAGAAGCTGGAATCAGAGAATTTTGACTTTTTTTCTTGAAAAATTATTCAAAACGATTAATCAATGATCAAATAGTTGTCGATTATTTTTCTGTCGATCGACTAATCGATTAATCGTTGTAGCTCTAATGTCATCCACTCTCTCTCCCCACCTTCCCTGTCTGCCTACTGTCCTATCTAAATAAAGGCAGAAATGCCCTAAAAATAATCAAAAAAATGGAAAAGAAAATCATTCTCATTTGTGCAGATTATCTTGCTCAACACAAAATTCGCTGTTCAATAAACTTTTGTTAACCACAGACCTTATGTCTTGCACTTAAACAAAATCCCCATACAAAAATCCCATTGGCGTTTACACGTAAGAACCGGAAGTGCTAACATCCAGGTCTTCTGGACTCATTCCTGCTGTGCTCTATTAAGTAATAGCTACAAACACTGTTTTGAGAGGGGGGTCGGTCTTGCGTGGGACCCTTACGTCTCCTCACAACTTGGTTTTCACTTTGAGAAACATGTCAAAGAGGCTGTCTTGAGAGAGCCAAGTCATCAAAATACCTAAAATATCGATCCTCCTCCTAACCCCTAAATTAAAATTAAAATGGAAAAAATTGTATTTGGAAGAAGAAGAAAAAACAGATTTCATATGGCCATAGATTCAGGATCTCACAAGAAAAGAAGCAAAAAAAAAACAGGCCCTTCTCAGGACGCTGGTCCTTTATGAGACAAGCAGCCAGGGTTAATTAATTGTCAAGCTACAAAGAGGTTGTCCGCGCTGGACTTTACAAGTGTCGCAGCGAAATGTCAGACTCACCCTCTGTTAGCGGACAGTCTTGCAGTCTCGGGTGCAACGGGTCGATTCTTTCTAAACTACAGTTCAAGATGGCGCCAGCGTCTTCTTTTTGGCCCGTGCAGCACGTCCAGCACTCAATTAAAAAATAATCGTGTCAGCCAAAACTTTCACATTGGGCAGAAACAGCAGTAAGTATGATTTATGGGCTTTTCCAAATGTTTTGGAGATAAAGAAATACATGACTTTTTCAAATTCACAGTGTTTAAAGGAACACTCCGCCCATTTTCAACCAGCTTTGTATCATTAGAACATCAGTAGTATATCAGAAAACTGTAAACTGTTTTGAAGTCTGTCATTTAATTTGACAGTTATTGAGTGTTAAAGTGTGGACCAGTGACATCACTGGTCCACACTAACTCAAATTAATAACTCATTAACTCAAATCAACTCTCAATAACTGTCAAACTAGATGAATGATGAATAGTTTGACAGTTATTGAGAGTTGATTTGAGTTAATGAGTTATTAATTTGAGTTAGTGTGGACCAGTGATGTCACTGGTCCACACTTTAACACTCAATAACTGTCAAATTAAATGACAGACTTCAAAACAGTTTACAGTTTTCTGATATACTACTGATGTTCTAATGATACAAAGCTGGTTGAAAATGGGCGGAGTGTTCCTTTAAGTGTTTTTCATTATGTACAACATTTGATTATCATATAAATGTGTTTTTAAAGGATGGCTTTACGGATTATCAACCCACTTTGTATCATATATAATCTTGGTAATAAGCACATGGGCAGTGTTTACCTTCTCTCTCTGTTGACCTCAGGGGGGGAAAATCCTCCCTTTCTCTGCCTGCCAAAACTCTGCCCCCGCCAGCTGCAAGTCATTAAAGGAACACTCCGCCCATTTTCAACCAGCTTTGTATCATTAGAGCATCATTAGTATATCAGAAAACTGTAAACTGTTTTGAAGTCTGTCATTTAATTTGACAGTTATTGAGTGTTAAAGTGTGGACCAGTGACATCACTGGTCCACACTAACTCAAATTAATAACTCATTAACTCAAATCAACTCTCAATAACTGTCAAACTAGATGAATGATGAATAGTTTGACAGTTATTGAGAGTTGATTTGAGTTAATGAGTTATTCATTTGAGTTAGTGTGGACCAGTGATGTCACTGGTCCACACTTTAACACTCAATAACTGTCAAATTAAATGACAGACTTCAAAACCGTTTACAGTTTTCTGATATACTACTGATGTTCTAATGATACAAAGCTGGTTGAAAATGGGCGGAGTGTTCCTTTAAGATCACACCCATTTTCGAACTGGACCTTCATTTTGATGTCAACGACAGACCTGTAAAGTTTCGTGACCGCATGGTTTTGACGATGGCAAAGTCCAAATGGCTTCTGTGGTAGTTCGCGCTACAATAGATGTCTCCAGGACCACAATTTGGCATGATCACACGCAAGCACGCACACACACACCCACACACACACACACACACACACACACACACACACACACACACACACACACACACACACACACACACACACACACACACACACACACACACACAGGATAAATAAAGGATAACTTAACTTGACTTAACAATACCAGCCACATGCTGTCGTGGCTGGTAGGTGGTGATATTGGTTTCCCAGGGCTTGATATTAGCAGTTGCATGCAGCACGGTCAGTCATACTCGCCACTGTGGTGGGTGGCCAAACATCTCTGGTGACCTCTGTGTGTGTGATGGGAGGAGCCACTGTGTTGAGTGGTAAAACATCTGGTGACCTCTGTGTGATGGGAGGAGCCACTGTGTTGAGTGGTAAAACATCTGGTGACCTCTGTGTGATGGGAGGAGCCACTGTGTTGAGTGATAAAACATCTGGTGACCTCTGTGTGTGTGATGGGAGGAGCCACTGTGTTGAGTGGTAAAACATCTGGTGACCTCTGTGTGATGGGAGGAGCCACTGTGTTGAGTGGTAAAACATCTGGTGACCTCTGTGTGATGGGAGGAGCCACTGTGTTGAGTGGTAAAACATCTGGTGACCTCTGTGTGATGGGAGGAGCCACTGTGTTGAGTGATAAAACATCTGGTGACCTCTGGTGTGTGTGATGGGAGGAGCCACTGTGTTTAGTGATAAAACATCTGGTGACCTCTGGTGTGTGTGATGGGAGGAGCCACTGTGTTGAGTGGTAAAACATCTGGTGACCTCTGTGTGATGGGAGGAGCCACTGTGTTGAGTGATAAAACATCTGGTGACCTCTGTGAGACTGCATTACTTAGAGTAACCAATGATATTCTTATGCATGCTGACAAAGGTGAATATTCTATCCTTATTTTACTTGACTTAACTGCTGCCTTTGATACCATTGACCATGCCATTTTACTTGATAGGCTGCAAAATTGGGTTGGCATCTCTGGTACAGCTCTTAATTGGTTTCGTTCTTATTTATCAAATCGATTTTTTAATGTTTGTATTAATAATCTTGTGTCCTCTTTAGCTCCCCTGCTGTGTGGAGTGCCTCAAGGGTCGGTCCTTGGACCAATACTCTTTGCACTTTATATGCTTCCTTTGGGTATTTTATTCAGCCGCTTTGTAAATATTTCTTACCATTGTTATGCTGACGACACTCAGATTTATTTTTCTGCCAATTCTAATGACGTGAACCATCTGTCCTCCCTCCATGACTGCCTAGCCTCCATTAAAGAGTGGATGTCCATTAACTTCCTTCATCTCAACCCTGACAAAACGGAAGTCATTTTAATTGGCCCAGATAACTTTGTTAACACAGTCAATCCTTTTATTGGCCCACTTCAGCCAAATATCAGTCCGACTGCTAAGAACCTTGGAGTCATCTTCGATCAACACTTAAATTTCAACCATCATGTCACTAAACTTGTCCAGTCCTGCTTCCTCCAGTTAAGAAACATTACTAAAATTAGACACATGTTATCTCTCTCAGATCTTGAACGCCTAATTCATACCTTCATTTTCTCTAGATTAGACTACTGTAACTCCCTCTACTCATGCCTCAGTCAAGCTGCCCTGAACCGGTTACAGCTGGTTCAGAATGCAGCTGCCAGGTTATTAACCAGAACAAACCGTAGGTCCCACATCACCCCTGTCCTTGCATCTCTTCACTGGCTCCCTGTAAAATTCAGAATTCAATTCAAGATCCTCCTGTTTACTTTTAAAGCCCTGCATGACCTCGCCCCTAATTATATTTCAGAACTCATTGTTCCTTATTCCACCTCTCGACCACTCCGCTCCTCAAACCTCGGCCTTTTATCCGTTCCATCGTCCAACTTTAGAACTAAAGGCGACCGTGCCTTTTCTGTTTTAGCCCCAACCCTCTGGAATCAACTCCCCCAATCTGTTAGATCTGCTCAATCTTTGGGCTGTTTTAAGCAATTTCTAAAAACTCATCTTTATAGGCAAGCCTTTTTATAAATATTTTCTTTGATCATTTTGTTTTCCTCTTTATCATTGTACTGTATTATGTTGTATTTTACTGTTTACTTTGTCCATGTGTAAAGCACTTTGTAACCTTGTGTTTTAAAAGGTGCTATATAAATAAAGAGTTACTTACTTACTTACTTACTGTGTGATGGGAGGAGCCACTGTGTTGAGTGGTAAAACATCTGGTGACCTCTGTGTGATGGGAGGAGCCACTGTGTTGAGTGATAAAACATCTGGTGACCTCTGTGTGATGGGAGGAGCCACTGTGTTGAGTGGTAAAACATCTGGTGACCTCTGTGTGATGGGAGGAGCCACTGTGTTGAGTGATAAAACATCTGGTGACCTCTGTGTGATGGGAGGAGCCACTGTGTTGAGTGGTAAAACATCTGGTGACCTCTGTGTGATGGGAGGAGCCACTGTGTTGAGTGATAAAACATCTGGTGACCTCTGTGTGATGGGAGGAGCCACTGTGTTGAGTGATAAAACATCTGGTGACCTCTGTGTGATGGGAGGAGCCACTGTGTTGAGTGGTAAAACATCTGGTGACCTCTGTGTGATGGGAGGAGCCACTGTGTTGAGTGGTAAAACATCTGGTGACCTCTGTGTGATGGGAGGAGCCACTGTGTTGAGTGGTAAAACATCTGGTGACCTCTGTGTGATGGGAGGAGCCACTGTGTTGAGTGGTAAAACATCTCTGGTGACCTCTGTGTGATGGGAGGAGCCACTGTGTTGAGTGGTAAAACATCTGGTGACCTCTGTGTGATGGGAGGAGCCACTGTGTTGAGTGGTAAAACATCTCTGGTGACCTCTGTGTGATGGGAGGAGCCACTGTGTTGAGTGGTAAAACATCTGGTGACCTCTGTGTGATGGGAGGAGCCACTGTGTTGAGTGGTAAAACATCTGGTGACCTCTGTGTGATGGGAGGAGCCACTGTGTTGAGTGGTAAAACATCTGGTGACCTCTGTGTGATGGGAGGAGCCACTGTGTTGAGTGGTAACACATCTCTGGTGACCTCTGTGTGATGGGAGGCCAATAGACGGGTCCGCTGAGCGAGTGAAAAAGAGTGACAGGAGAGTGCGCACATAGCATTTAGGGGCTGAGCGAATCAATGCGCTACACAGTTCTACAATTAAATCTATAATATGTAACTTTGACAAATAAATGAATGTTACATTCATTACTTTGCCATCTGCCTCTGCCATCAGACGGTTACAGCTCATTCAGAACCCAGCTCATCGTCTGGGGCCGGTTGCACCAACTGGTCTTAACTATGCCTGGTCGTAACTCCTATCTCGGTCTTAGTTAACACCAGTCTTTAGAGTGGACTTACGGCTGTTGCACCAACAGGGCTTACGTCTGGTTTTAACTACGCCGGTCGTAGCGATGCGCGTCCATGTGAAAGCATGTGAATGCCCACTGGAATGCGGCACGCGACTTGTTTAGAAAAGTGTGCTGACTGACGTCAAATGACGCTCCGCTGACCCCCGCCAAATTGCTGATAACCCTCTTGTTGACATTTTATTTAATTTGCGGCAACACAATGGAGGACCAACGCAAAAGAAAGGGAAATTTCACAGACATACTGACTGCCAAGCAGTCAAATGTTGTCACCAATAAGAAGAAACAGTTGTGCGCTCTCCTCCCACCTCCTGCCCTGTCTCTCTTATCCCCGTTCGGGTGCTGGGATAACGTAATGCATTATGGGTAGTCGGCTACTGTGGCTAATGCTAGCGGCTAACGTTAGTTACTTTACATGGCAGTAAAACGCCACTGAATGACCAAATTGATTGAACTTTTAACCATTTCGAGTTACACTGTTTACATACGGACCCCCAGCGTTGGTTAGTAGAGCTGGGTATTGATATTGGTTCAAATTTCAAGAATCGATTCGATTCCGATTCACAAGGTTGCGAATCGATTAATCCCGATTCGATTAGATTCCGATTCGATTAATTTCAATATCGATTTGGTTAGTGATACCAAAACGTGCTTTTTGAGCTGTAACCTGAATTACATGACTGTCCAGTTATGTAACACAGGGGTTCCCAACCTTTTTTGCGCCAAGTAGATACATGGGGGAAAAAGTTGCAGACCTGTTGTCAATTTTAATGGTTTTAGTTACACATATATTTACTCACCAGGTGGTGACAAAGGGTAAATAACAGCCTTTTCATCTGTCAATAAAGACACTTTCACAATTATGCACAGTGATTTGATTTCAGCCTATATAATTTCTAAAAGTAGATATTAACTCATTCATGGCCAGTTTAGGACTGCCAATATTTAGCACAGGCCAAAGATTTTCATAATTGTTGGTCATCTTTCAAGACCCACAGTAAATTATCTATTAGCACCAAAGTGATTTGCAATACCTCAAAATGAAGATGTACGTCTCTGGGTTCACCAGGGAAAAAAAAGTGAGCTTTTAGCATGTTCTGTACTCTACTTATAGCCATTTATATACACCCTGTTTTCACCAAAAAGGTCTCTCTGAGAAGATAAATTGCAGAAAATGGCATTTTTCTAAATCACACAATCTCAGGCAGAACTCGCTCTCAATTCTTTTATTTTGAACTGTATTGACATCAGACATGTAAATATTATTCGTTATGACACAAATGAAAAAAAAAAAAATATATATATATATATATATATATACATGATGTGCTTTTTTTACATTCAACAATACAGTTTACTCAGTGTGAGTGAGTGTGCAGACAGACACGCAGACACACAGACAGACAGACAGACAGACAGACAGACAGACAGACAGACACACACACACACACACACACACACACACACACACACACACACACACACACACACACACACACACACACTCCTTACCGCGAGATCATCCGGGTCCTGTCGCATTGGAGTCAATCCAGTCTTCCTCGCCCTCGACAGGAAAGTGGCCGTGCTGCTTCGCTCTATGTGAAAGCCATTTCTGTGGCGAGGCTGCTGTTCTCCTCCTGCTCACACAGTTGTGACTCCGTCTCGTCTCTTTCGGGCTGGGACACAGGAACGGGGTCGAGGGACCAGGATCGATCATGTTGGTCACGGGTTTGACTACCGCGAACGATCGATGTCCGCTGCCCTGCAGCAAGCCGATCAGCTCGTGCAGCGCGCCGAGGGGCGTTTCAATGGCGTTTCTCCTCTATGCAACAGGCAGCGTTTCTCCGTTTTCTCCTCCTCTTCCATTTCAAAACAACAGCTGCGGTATGTGTTTGATAACGTGTTGTCGGCTTGTCTTTGTGGCTAGGGACCTGAAAACATGTCACAGGCTGGGGAAGTGTTTGAACTACGCGCTGTACTAATAAAAACAAAAACACGTCAAACACGTCTTTGGCGTGGATGGCTATTTCTGATAACACGTCAAAGACGTCTTTGGCGGTGAATGAGTTAATGATCAAACATTTCCATTCATGTAGCCTACAGTATTTATGTTTTTGTTTCAACTACAAACATAAACGTCAACTTGAAACTATAACTACCACACACAGCATAATAGTTTAGCCTGTTTATTAAAAATAATAATAATAATAATAATAATTAATAATAATAAAAAGTTTAATAAAAAAAATCGATCTCTGGACATATGAATCGATATCAAAGGATTAAAATAAAAATCGATTAAAAATCTGAGAATCGATTTTTTTAACCCAGCCCTATTGGTTAGTTGTTTATAACATGACTATATTTATAACGTTTATAACGTACTCCGGTTTCCAGTTTCCAGCTCGGGTCTGAATACAGCCAGAGTGCTGAGGGGTTGTAGCTATTGCGCAACACACAGGTGAAAACCGTCTATACTGCACCCATGACTGCCCCTTACGCCTGCTTTCTGGACTAGGTGTAATATTTCCAACCGGTCTTAGTGAGAAAAAGGCTTACGCCCTGTTGGTGCAACCGACGTAGCTGTTAGGTCGTAAAGTTACGACCGACTTAGCTTAAGACCAGTCGTAAGACCAGTTGGTGTAACCGGCCCCTGGTGTTCAACGTTACAGCTCATTCAAGCTGACCGACGCTCACTGAGATGTACTTTGTGTGACTGTACAGTAGAGGACATTTCAGTGAGCTTCAGTCAGCTTGTACATACAGGAGCGTGACCCCATTGACCTTGCATTCGTTTTTTACCCAATTTCTTTCTTTCTTTCTTTCTTTCTTTTTCTTTCTTTCTTTCTTTCTTTCTTTCTTTCTTTCTTTCTTTCTTTCTTTCTTTCTTTCTTTCTTTCTTTCTAAACCTTCATGCTCATTCGTAACATAGTGTGCATTCATTCTAGGCTAGTACTCATTCGTAACAAGCTTTCATCATGTTTTATGTTCAGGATGTTAAGTTTTGTCAAGGCAACATGAAATGCTTGGTTTGTTTACCTGAGGGTTTGCTTAAGAGAAGGGATGATTCGCTTAATCTGTTTCCACTGCACTAAGTTAGAGCCATATGAAATCCGCGTTCACGGAATCGCGGACGGAATCACGGAATTGACCAATAAAAATTGAATCAACTGTAAAATGTGGAGAATTTGCCGTAATTGGACTGAAATTCCGTTTTCGGCAGAAGATGGTAGGTTTTCTGGAGAGGGAACATTACCAGGGGAGGCTCCAGCATGTTTACAACCTCTACGTACGTCACTTCCATAGGTTGAGGCGATGTCTCGTCATAGTCGCTGGGTTAGCTGGCTCAGCCTGGCTGGGGGCGTGGTCAGGGTGGGGTAAATCCCCCATTCTATCCATTCAGAAAAGTTAGAATTTAGCTGCTAGCCCAGCCCAGGCAGACACGATCAGGGATTTAACCACCGCAGTAAACGCACATCTGAGCAGACGTCTTGTGTTCTGCTCTAGAACCCCCAAACCTGTAGTTTAGAGCCGCAGCACCGTCCTTTGGTGAGTCAGCCCATTGAGATATATCGGCGGTTTTACCCCACTCGCGCGCCAGCCGTATAACACTTTGTGGGCGTTCCCACACATGCCGACTGTCTCTATGCTACTTCACAAAACCACAACAATGTGGAAGCGTCCAGCTGCTACTCCTTTAACATCGTCAAAAAAGCGAAGAAATTCCGTACTAAGCAGCCCTAACTTCAGAGCAGAGCAGTATCCTAATGACTCTTATGACTCAGGCGATAAGCTGTTTGGCAAATTCTGTCAACATTCAACCCAAGCCAACGACGTAAGCTTGCTAATGTAACGTAACACTGACAAAGCTGTTCGCAACTTAAATAGGCAACTTACAGGTGCAGCTCAATAAATTAGAATATCATGGAAAAGTTCATTCATTTCAGTAATTCAATTCAAAAAGTGAAACTCATATATTATAGATTCATTCCACACAAAATGCCTTTTATTTGTTATAATTTTGAAAACCCCAAATTCACTATTTCAGAAAATCTGAATATTGCATATCGCATTTTTAATACAGAAATGTCGACCTTTCCGAAAACTATTCATGTCCAGGTATCAACACTTGGTTGGGGCTCATTTTGCACAAATGCCTGCATCAAAAGGATGATCAGCCTGTGGCACTGCTGAGGTGTTGTATGGAAGCCCAGGTAGCTTTGATAGTGGCCTTCAGCTCATCTGCATTGTTGGCTCTGGTGTCTCTCATCTTCCTCTCTTGGCAATACCCCATCTATTCTCTATGGGGTTCAGGGCAGGCCAGTTTGCTGGCCAATCAAGTACAGTAATACCATGGTGGTCATTAAACCAGTTTTTGGTACTTTTTGGGGAGGTGCCAAGTCCTGCTGGAAAATGAAGTCAGCATCTCCATAAAGCGTGTCAGCATAAGGAAGCATGAAGTGCTCGAACACTTCCTGGTAGACAGCTGCTGCTGCATTGACTTTGGAATGGAGAAACACACAGTGTGGACCAACACCAGCAGATGACACAGCAGGATTGTGTGCCTCTCCACTCTTCCTCCAGACTCTCTGGTGATCTCTGATTTCCAAATGAAATGCGTGAGTGAATTAGCTGTGACACCGTGACTCTACAATATTTAACTTTTTCACAACATTCTAATTGATTGAGCTGCACCTGTACATACTAGCGTGAGGTGACAAGCCAGATGCAGTGAGCAAGAGGGGATGACTCCTTTTCATTAAAATCCGTTAAAATTCATTAAAGAAATGAAAGAGTGTGAAGTTCCAGTAATCCAGTGTGAAGACTTTTTAACCAATGATTAACGGCACACCGAACGTAACACATGAGACTAAGATGATGTATTTCCCTATATGTCTTTTATATTATATCTTTTTTATTTCATTAACGGAGCATGTGGACTTGGGCATAAGGGAAATTAATAATCCATCCACATCAAGAACGGCTTAATGGAATTTCTTCCAATTTGGCTCAAACCTCGACTTGGACGCAAGGATGAACCGATTAGATTTTGGTGGTCAAAGGTCAAAGTTCAAGGTCACTGACCTCACAACTGCTCATTTAATGCTGGTTAACGTGATATCTCAGGAACACCTTGATGGAATTTCATCCAATTTTACTCAAACGTCCACTTGGACTCAAGGATGAACTGATTAGATTTTGGTGGTCAAAGGTCAAAGTTCAAGGTCATTGTGACCTCACTAACCCCATTTCCAAGCTCTTTAACGCAATATCTCAGGAACACCTTGACGGAATTTCTTCCAATTTTGGCTCAAACGGCGACTTGGACTCAAGCATCAACTAATTAGATTTTGGTGGTCAAAGGACAAAGGTTAAGGTCACTGTGACCTCACAAACTCCATTTTCAAGCATGTTAAAGCAATATCTTAAGAACGCCTTCACGGAATTTCTTCCAATTTGAGATCTCAGGAATGACTTGACGGAATTTCATCGTATTTGTCTCAAACGTCCACTTGGACTCAAGGATGAACTGATTACATTTTTGTGGTCAAAGCTCAAGGTCACTGTGACCTCAAATTTCTTCACATTTGGGTCAAACCTCAAAGCCTGGGAGAGCCTGGACCTGACTTGTTGGCGGAGGCATATATCCTCGTTCTAGTTTAATTTTATTTAGCATAGTTTCCAGTTTCCACAGTTTTTAATGCGCAAATCAAAAATGTGTGGTCTCCTCCATACGGCCCGTTCTGGAACACGAAGGGTTAACCATGATGCTCCAGACTACTGCTGTCTATGTCGTGCTACTACATGCAGCACGCACACACATATGCACACACACACACACACACATACACACACACATACACACACACACACACACAGAGACTTCTGAGAAAGTCAGCGCTGCATTCTGACACATAACAGCCCGGGGCGAGAGACCATCAACAACACTGACTCAGCAAGTTTATTATGGCGAGTCAGGAAGAGAGCGAGAGAGAGAGAGACAACACAGAGAGAGAGAGGGTGAGAGACAACAACAGAGAGAGAGAGAGAGAGAGAGAGATGAGTTGGTAGGCATGACTGTGCAGCCTTTTGTTCAGTGAAGTCAGTTTGTTATTGGAGAAACAAACCCAAGCTGGTCTGTGTGGTCACACAACACTCACCTGTATGCAGGTGGAACTCTCTCTCTCTCTCTCTCTCTCTCTCTGCCTCTCTCTCTCTCTCTCTCTCTCTCTCTTTCTCTAGGTGGGTTTCCCTGACTTGTTTTATGCAGATTTTCAATTTGTGCATGAAAAACCTGAGTGGAAACAGCAGACAATTCAGAAAAAAAACCCTCCAAATATCGCAAAAAACTTTTTCACGCTTTGAGGAGGTGGACAAGTTGGCGTATCGATAAAAGGTAAATGCGACTAATGCAGTGGAAACAGATGAAGCGAATCTTGTGTTCCCTCGGTTCCCTCTCGTTTAACCAAACCCCATTCAAAACCACGCAGTTTCATGTTGTCTTGCTTACGGCCAAAAGTGATGTACGCCCTGAACGTAAAAGGCTTGTTCTCAATAGCTAAGAGGCACTCCACATTAGAGGTCTTCATGGGTCCAAAATGACGGACCCAAACCCTAATGGACCCGGGAAATTTGTGCCCCGGACCCCGGATTGGACATGTCTATTATTAGAAATCTGAGACCCGGCCTCCGATTCAGAACCGATGAATATCGGACCCGGACCCGTACAGAACCGACCATACCAGACCCGTACAGAAGTTAGAACCGAGAAATACAGAGGCAGAGACTAGAGGTCAAAGCTGCTTGATAACTGCTATTACAAGTTCTATAAATGACACTTTGTAGCATTCTCCCCTGGTTGCTGCTGCCAGACACTGCAGACAGTGCCTGGCCGTCCATTCAATGATCCTTGGCAAGAAAGTTTGTAATAACAAATAAAACCACGTTTTCTGTTCTTCTTCTGGCTGATTGAAAAGCCATGGCTAATGTTAAAGGGATACCCCAACATCTTCACTTCACTAGTGCGTGCATTAGAAAGTGGGTTTCACAGTGAAACGTAGCCTACTCTAATGAGGACTGCTACTGCTAGTTAGATAGCACTACAATGACAGTCTATGCTACCGCCGTTCAGTCGCCCAAAAGACACATTCCAACAATCAGGTAAACGAGGAAGTAATTTTCATTGCAGATAGGAACCCTCTTTGCTATTTATTTTCTCTATGGATTTACTTGCAGTTTGTCAACAAGCCTCACGTGCGGCGCACGCTTGTTTTCATGCGTTTCTCTCGTGATCAGTGCTAGGGGTGGGACAAAATATCGATACTCACGGTATCGCGATATTTCCACTTGCGATACGTTATCGATACACTGGCACCAAGTATCGATATGTTTATTAAAAAAAAAAAAATATATATATATATTTTTTTTTTTTAAATAAACAGGCTAAAATATTATGCTGTGTGTGGTAGTTGAAACATAGTTTCAAGTTGACGTTTATTTATGTTTGTAGTTGAAACAAAAACATAAATACTGTAGGCTACATGAATGGAAATGTTTGATCATTAATATCTACTTTTAGAAATGATATACAGGTAGGTTATATAGGTTTTCTTGTTTTAATAATAATAATAAAAATACTTAATGTGTAACTTTTCCTCCGTGGTATCGAAAATGGTATGAGTGAGTGAGTGAACTCAGAGAGTTCATGTCAATTCTGCTAATAAATACATAATACCTGCTTCTTGCCTTTTAGGGGTATTTTTTTCTCTTCAGTTACACAGGTATCGTGATGTATCGTCTTCCAATATATCGATTATCGCAGTATCGCTGTATCGGGATAATATCGTTATCGAGGGCCAAGTATCGTGACGATATCGTATCGTGAGCTACTCAGCGATTCCCACCCCTAATCAGTGCTGATCACAGGTCTCCTCAGATCCACTCGGGTATTACACATAAGGATAAACAGACCCGGGACCCGTGGTGATAGAATCAGACCCGGACCCTAATTGACCATAATAAATATGGACCCGACCCAGTACGGGCTGTATATATATATATATATCATATGTATATATATATATGTATATATATATTTATATATATACATATATATATGTATATACAGTATATGTATATGTATACATATATGTATACATATATATTCAAAGTTCGCCACCGCTGCTCCCAAAATATGAGTATGTCATGAAAAATGTAATCAAGTTACAATAACCGGACTCACTCTGCATAAGCTTTTACTTTGAAAATCTATTCTGGATACACACATGCCTACTATGCCCCACTCTAATTGATTGGCTTAGCCTGATCTTATCCAATCAGAACCAGCCTTGCAACAAAGGATACGTCTACTGTCCAATCAGAGGCAGAGTAGGGGAAAGGCAATGCCTCGTTGAAAAAAAAAACATTATTTGCAAGCGGGCGAGACACAGCGGACCACATGTTACAGAGACAAAGAAAAGAAGAGAAAAGAAGCGAAAAGGAAAGTAGACTAAAGTTGGCGTAGTGTTAAGACAGGTTTTTACATTCTCAACAATGTTTATTTGTTAAAGACCCCCTAAAGTCAAAAATCTGTTTTTCCTTCAGTTGGATGTCTGAGCTTCACTGTGCAGAATGATGTCTGTGCAGAGTTTGACACTAGAAGCCTGTTTATACACTGTCTGCTGAAAGTAGAAATTCTCTCAGAGCTCACTGAAAAGACAATTTTGAACAAGCAAGATTTGTAACATCACAAATCTTTGAGCCAATCCTTGTCCAGTATTCAGCAGTTAAAGCCCCGACACATTCTCACTCCCAACTCATCATATACTGCAGATCAGTCAGGAACCCTTGTTGTCACTTTGTCACGAGTGAGAATGTGTTGAAAGCCCGTGTTGTATGCTGTGATTGGCTAGTTATGTTGTAGATATCCCTGATTGGCTGCTTTGGATTTTTAAATGAGGGAGAAGGAGGGGAAGTCATTTTGAGGATTTTAACAAGATAATTTAACATTTTCTGTGTGGGAAAAACCACCAGACACAAATTATAATTAAAAGTAGAGTATTGTATGTACATCTTGAAACATGACTTTAGGGGGTCTTTAACTCATTGAGTGCCAGCCACTTTTGGAGAACGGACGCTCCCAGTGCCAGAGTTTCAGAGCGTTTTCAGTGATTTCTCGAGGCCCACAGAATATTGTGTGATATTACTATGTAAACACCGAACACGCACAAAGAATGATGAGACTCTGCTATCATCTGCAAAAGAAAGTTTATTGATCCCATTTTCCGTTCTTTAGTTATGAGCCGGAGAAGATAGGCTGTTTTGACCAAAAAGACACTTTTCAAATTAGAAGCTGAGTTATTCCGCCTTTTGTGAAATGCAGCATTTCAAGCACATTCAATGAGTCTGAAGATAATATTTTCTGATGTAGTGACGTGGTGTAGTTGTGTGGTGCCTGCGTGCCCCACCCCCCTCTCCCCCCCTCAGCTGCAAACTCCTCCCCACACTAACACACAGCCACACACACCCAGTCTATTTTCGGAGCGCTCCGTTTTTTTGCGCCGGCTCCCAGCGCGACAAGGAAATGCCAAACCGGACTGCAGGGAAAGGTTTGGCCCTTCGGCGTCGGGTGCTGCCTTTCTGGCGGCTAATCGTGTGAAGAAACTATGCAGACAGACAGACAGAGGCAGAGGGGCTCAGTTGTGTGCGCGGATTGACTGCTGTTCGCAGCCAACATCAGCTGCAAGTCAGAGCCATCTATATGGCTCTGGCTGCAGTAGGGATGTAGGTACTACCGGTACTACCCCCGAACCGCGGTGCTATTGCTGTAGAACTGGTTCTATACTAAGATTTAAAAAGAACAGGTACTTTTCCGACCGCTGCTATGACTGATAATGGTCAATATGAGCCTGTCTCTTTAAGAAATGCGCCGGAGTGAGTGACGTCATATCCACATGTCAAGCGGTGAGGAAAAGAGTTTGAGGAAAAAAAGCAGCTGAGCACTGAGCAGACCCGCGCACATTAAAAGCAAACTAGCAAAGTAGGCTATGGCTAAACACAAAGCCTCTCCCAGCCCAGTTAGTAGCAGCAGCTGTGCCCTTTCACAGTTTACATCTAACGTTATGTAGGCTTTCACGCATACTTCAGTCAGGGTTATCGACAGTCCATATTATTGCCTCTGCACGTTTCCCGACGCTACAGTGAGAAAATGCGCTCGTTAATGCGCTCGTTAACTAACGTTAACTAACGTTACAGCGGACTCCGCTGTACTAACGTTACAGCGGACTCCGCTGTACTAACAGCGGACTCCGCAGTAACGTTAGTTAACGAGCGCTCACTGTAGCGTCGGGAAACGTGCAGAGGCACTAATATGGACTGTCGATAACCCTGACTGAAGTATGCGGGAAAGCCTACATACGTTTATTTTTTGTGCGTCGCCTCCCAGGCAGCGCGACAATACATCCATGAGCGCGACAAGGAAATGCCAACCCGGACTGCAGGGAAAGGGTTGGCACTTCGGCGTCGGGTGCTGCCTTTCTGGCGGCTAATCGTGTGAAGAAACTATGCAGACAGACAGACAGAGGCAGAGGAGCTCAGTTGTGTGCGCGGATTGACTGCTGTTGCCAGGCACCGTCAGTTGCAGCCAGAGCAATCTACATGGCTCTGGGCTGCAGCATGAGCGCTTTCTCTTTGATCAGGGGGCTTTTTCAGGCTATATTTCGGACATTTCTCTAATCTGGAGAGCACTGTCGCCACCTGATGAGTCCGTAAAATAGGTTATACAGCTTCAATAGCTACAATATTTGTACAGGACATTAGGGCTGTCAATCTCCCTCTATAATCAAATTCGAATTTCAGTGCTTTATACATTTTAATATTCGAATTATATTCGAATATTTTAATTAATTTTTAATTTAATTAACACGTTAAGTGCCATAGCCGAGATATCTCGTCTTACATAATCCAACGCTTGAGTGCCAGAGCCGAGATATCTCGTCTTACATAAACATTTTTTTTTTTTGACGGTGGGACATCAATCAACAACTTTTACATCTTCGAGATCACTATTGGAGCAAGAGAATGTGTATAATCTATTTTACCGACCCACTAAGTGTTGACAGTGCTCCCCCAGACGAGCGAAATCAAAGAAAAAACTGCCGCGGGAGCAAGCCATTCAAGGAAATGGCGAGGCGATTTTACAGTAATCCATTCCAGACTTGTCTTGCCCGAGAGCGGCCGCGCAGGCAGCAGCACACAGAGAGCGGAGAGCGATTTGCAAAATAGATTATAGGTGAAACACACTTTGAAACACCTCAGAAAGGCCAGAATCAACATCTGCCCATCGCCCACGCATTCCCCGGCCCATCTTGACTCGCACAAGGAGCGTCCGCACGCAGGCAAGCAGGCAGGCAGGCACGCAGGCAGGCAGGCAGGCAGCAGCAACGCGCTTCTGACACGCCCGCTGTAGAGCCAGGAGGAAGGAGGAGAAGACACACGGAGGGAGGAGTTTGAATGAGAGGGGTGTTTCCTGTTGTTATGGAGGAAATTACTGTTCAAAACTATTGTTTAGAATGTCTGACGGTCTTACTGATGCCAAAAATGAATGGTTAAAGTGACTGTTCTATCGAATTTCACAAAAAGCCATTTATCTCTGAATAAATTTCCAGACGCTGAAACCATGCTGTACTCAACGGCTAATATCTACATAACTACTAACTCTACAAACTAACTCTTTTAGACAGAGAAAGCACACATTCTATTAGTACTTTTCTGAACTTTGTGTTCACAAAGTCCAACCAGAAAATGATGCTCGGCTCTTGTAAAATGAGCCAGAATCCTCAAAAAAAAACCTGGCACAACTTACCTACAGGATGAAAAAATGGCTGGCACTCAATGTGTTAAAAATTTTTTTTTTTTTTTTTTTTGGTCTGAGTGAATTGTTGTCTTCTCTTATGTTATGTTCTGATTCTAAATATAGCTGAATCTTTGGGTTTGACCAAGTAAAACTTTTTCTAAGCATTTTACCAAATGTAGATGGAAAAGTGAATGGTGGATGAATATTCAAAATAATATTAGGCTTATCACAAATAGTCCAGCAATGATGTTTATTTAAGAAAACATGTTCCTTGTACAATGTACATACATTCATTGCATTAGAAAATAGGTCAGATAACCAGAGCTTAGTTAATATTCATCAGTGATGTATTGGTGCTGTCTGAAATGCTAAAATAAAATAATTGATAATAAAAAAAAGACACAGCCTTTGTTTGAGCTCCTTATCAATAAACAAATAAGTAAACTTTGCCAAAACAACAATGAGCCATGAACAAAAAAAATCAGTCACGTATTGCACTTAAGAGCTACAGGTTTACATTCAGTATAGCAGCTTCAACAGTCAACTTCAGTTAACACTCTTTTCTTCAAGTATGTTGTCAGAACTTGTCACTGTTCTAGTGTTCTAAAAAAAAATAAAAAAAAAATAAAAAAAAATAAAAAAATAAAAAATAAAATATTCGTTTAAAAAAAATAATAATAATCGAATTTCGTTCATAATTATTAAATTCGAATAATATTCGAATATCAAAATTCGTTTCAACAGCCCTACAGGACATACATAAGGCTTTGATCCACGTCCCACCGTCAAAAAAGGCAATTGACGACAATCGTCGTCTTTGGCACTCTACGTTAGTATTCGAATTGACGACAACTGTCGTCATTGGCACTCAATGAGTTAAAGTATCCAGTGTTTCCCCTAGAAAAATGTTCAGGCCTGGAGGGATTTCGAAACGTACCCCGACTGCAACGGTGGGGGCCCTCGCTGGCGACGCTAAACTGGCGTGTCAGCGAGGGTGGCTCATTCTGATTGGCCGCGCAGCGTGCCGCTCAGCTCCTGCAGCTCTGTGATTCGCTGCTCCAGTTGGGTGAGGCTGTCCCTCAGGTCAACGTGCATCTGCCCGCTGGCCATGTCTGTGTGCGTCTGCTTGGCTTTGGTGGCCAGACTCCTCAGGCTCAGGCGGGCGGAGCAGAGCATCTGAAGAGCTTCCTGAGGATTACTCTTCTTCCTACCACACCTGATGGCCACATTGCCGATATCTACGGCTCTTCTGATCACATCTTTGAAGGCACCGGGGTCTTTCTCCCAGCCACTGGCTTGAACCTCGCAGCGATGGGCCTTGGACAGAAACTGCAACACCTTTTCGTTGTCCTCTGGGTTGGTGCTGTGTCCACCGCCATACAGCCGAGCGTACTGCTGCCATATCTGGGAGTCGGTGCTGTGGCGGGACGTGACCCGGCCCAGGAGCTCCTGGAGGCTCGTGCGGAGAGATGCCGCCTTGCCGCCACGGTTGTCCGTCAGGTTTTCCACCACTGCCCTCACCAGGATCTGTAAAACCTCGATGTCTTTGTACTTTTCTCTGACGTCCATGAGGCGGTGGTAGGCCTTGATGGCTTCGGTGAACTCCCCGACGTCGACGGCCACGGCGATAAAGTTCTCCCAGATCTCCCAGTGCTCGTAGTTACACTTCAGGGCTTCTTGCAGCGTGCGGAAGGCTTTGTTCTTCTGTTGGAGGCGGATGTAGGCTGTAGAGAGGTTGCTCCACGCTTCAGCGTTATCTGGCTCTAGTCCTACACACCTGTGGAAGGCTTTGGCAGCGCCCTCGTAGCTCTCCAGGGCAAAGTAGGCACAACCTAGAGAAAACCACACACCGAGTTGCATGGTGTTGATGCGGAGGGACTGCTCGAAGCATTCCACACAGTGCTGGAAGTCCTTGCTGCGGAGGTGCAGCAGGGCTTTGGAGGTCATGGCTCTGGCGCTGCGGCGGCCCGATAGCTCCCACGCCTGGTCGTAGTACTGATGCTCCCTCAGGACGTCACCCAGCAGACAGTACAGACTGGGTGTCTCCTTCTTCTGCAGCTCCCTGCGCAGGATCTCCTCAGCCTTGCCATGCTTGCCCATCTTCTCATAGCAGATAACCACATCCTCCCAGAGCTCCAGCTTCTCGTAGATAAGCAGGGCTGAAGTGGTGCAGCCGAGGTCCGTCAGCAGGCTGGCCAGCTGCTTCTGGACAGCCCACCTGGGCGGAGCATGACAGCAGTAGAAGACCTTGAGGCGCTCAGTCACGGGACAGTTCTTGTCCTCAAAGTAGTCCACTATTGTCTGGGTTTGCATCATTGCTCTTTCAACCCGCCGAGAGCTCCCCCTTTCCAGCTTGGTCCTCAGGCAAAGTGCAGTGACTTCCACTGCCCAGAACTTGGGCTGAGATAGTATACAAGATGTGAAGGCCAGGAGCTCCTCCTCTGTCAACTTGTGCACTGGGTTGATCTTCTGGAAGTCGGTGCAGATGCCCAGGATGACGGCCTGCTCCTCGCCGCTGAGGTCAGGCACCTCATACTGACCCGGCTCAGCTAGCTTGATCTCATTCAGCACAGTGTCATCGCCCAGGTCATGGTCCTTAGGCAGGTGAGTCAGTGGTGTGGGGGTTGCACTCGAGTCATCGTCAGCTGCGCCTGGCTGGTCCTCCTTTCGGTGGACCTCTAGGATGAGCTGAGCCAAGAAGTTTTGTTGGAAATGGGTCCGTTTGCCCAGGGCACCAGTCATGTTTGTCTCCAGTCCAGAGAACTCCTTTGCCTTCTGGATGTGTTCCTTGGCTTGCTGGTGCTCATAATAGGTCAGGTTAGCATAGACACACTCCAGGTGGAACTGAATGGCCAGGTTTCGGTGGTCCGAGAACAGAGACTCGCATTTCAGCACTTTCTCCATGCTGCTTTGGGCCAAGCTGAGGAGTTGTGGAGAGCGTGCTTCCAAGATCTGCTGGTGGAGGTTTATGTAGCGCAGGGTCCACCAGGGTAGTAGCTGGAGGCTATCCATCTTCGAGGAGCAGTTGATCAGGATCACCCTGGCCAGGAGTAGGAGGAATGGGTTGGCCACCAGGCTGTACACCGACTCCCCGTCCAAGAGGAGGCTCCTGTTGAGAGCCTCGGTCAAGGCCCCGGGCTCAGAGGGGGAGGAGAGAAGAGCTGGTGGCAGCAGGCCCGGGACATGGAGGGACACTGGAGGACCGGTCCAGTTACTCTGGACAAACATGTGGAGGCAAGCGACGGCCAGGACCATCACCGCCACATCCCTGTCGGCCTTGTCATCTTTGATGGTGTCAGTCAGATAGAGCAGGACCTGTCTCTCCACATAGGCCTCGATGTCCTCCCCGTCACTGCAGATACCATCTCCACCCAGCAAGAACCGCACCAGGGGGCTCAGCAGCACGGCCTGAAGATCCCCCTCCAGCAAGGACTGCAGCAGAGAAGCCACCTCTGCAGAGCTCAACTTCTGCTTCCATCCCGTAGCCCCGCTGGCTTTGAAAAAGCCTCGGAGGACGGCCATCTCCACGTCCCACAGCATCACTGAGCCACTGGTGGTCCTCCTAAAAGTAAAGTAATGATATGTGCTGCTGCTGCTGGCTTCCTGTTTGGATGGGCACACTTCAAAGCTGGTGATTGGTTGCGTTATTGATTACGTAAGTCTCTAGGGTATTCTTCAATTTATGATAACTAGAATTGAGCGGGCATACTCCCACCACTTATATAGCCTCACCTTTATGACATCACTGATGATGTCACAATGTCTATGACCTCAATTGTGATGTCATCAGTGATGTCACTCAAGCAATTGTGATGTCATCACTCATCAGTGATGTCATCAGTGATGTAGAAGTGTATGACATCAGTGATTTCAGCACTGATGTCATATCAGCATGATCTGTGATTGGTCTATATAAGATGATGTCATAGCAGCATGAGCTGTGATTGGTCTATGTAAAATTTTGCTGTAGCGACCCCCGTGGATGCATTTATGCCTCCATCGGCGATAGCCCTGGCCGGTGGCATTATGTTTTTGGGTTGTCCGTCCGTCCGATGCTCGTTAAGGCGATATCTCCAGAACGTCTTGACGGAATTGCTTCAAATTTGGTTCAAACATCCCAGTTGGACTCAAGGATGAACTGATTCGATTTTGATGGTCAAAGTTCAAGGTCACCGTAACCTCATAACCGCCTGTTCCATGCTCGTTAACGCAATATCTCAGGAAAGCCTTGAGGGAATTTCTTCAAATTTGACTCAAACATCCACTTGGAGTCTAGGATGAACTGATTAGATTGGTGGTCAAAGGTCAAAGCCACAATTAAAAACCTCTGCCACTTCACCACATTTGGTCTGATCCACCACCCCCATCCAGAAACTCTAAGTGGAATGACCCGCCTACTCGGGTTACAGTTTTCTCCATCTAACCAACAGAGAGGCTCATCAGTGCAGCACAGCAGACAGGAGGTGACACTTCATTTGTGAAAAGTACATTACTGAACATACCTTTAACTCATTCAGTGCCAGCCACTTTTGGAGAACGGATGCTCCCAGTGCCAGAGTTTTCAGAGCGTTTTCAGTGATTTCTCGAGGCCCACAGAATATTGTGTGATATTACTATGTAAACACCGAACACGCACAAGAACGAGCTGGCTCTATTGTATCATCAGCAAAAAAAAGTTTATTGATACCATTTTCCGTTCTTTAGTTATGAGCCGGAGAAGATAGGTTGTTTTCAGCGTTTTCAGGCTTTTCAAATTATTAGCTGAGATAATCCGCCTTTTGTGAAATGCAGCATTTCAAGCACATTCACTGAGTCTGAAGATAATATTTTCTGATGTAGTGACGTAGTTGTTGTGTGATGCCCTGCGTGCACCACCCCCCTCCCCCCCTCCCCCCGTAAACTCCTCCCCACACTGCACACAGCCTCACGCAACCATTATATTTTCGGAGTGCTGCGTTTGTGTGCTGCTGTCGGCTCTCAGCGCCACAGCAGGGAAGAGCCAACCCGGATTGCTGAATGGTTTGGCGTCAGGGGCTGCTTTCCTGTCTGCTAATCGGGTGGAGAAACTATACAGACAGACAGACAGACAGACAGGGACAGAGGGGCTCAGTTGTGAGCGCGGATTGACTCCTGTTCGGAGCCAATGTCAGCTCCCGCGACAGAGCAAATGGCTCTGGGAGCATGCATCGGGTTGTCTTTGATCCACGGCTTTTAGGCTGTTTCTCGGACCTGTCTCTAATCTGGACTGCACCGAGCAAGCACTGTCGCCACCTAATGAGTCCGTAAAATAGGTTATACACCTCCAATAGCTACTATAGTTGTACAGGAGCTGCGGAAGGCTTTGATCGACGTCCCACCGTCAAAAAACGCATTGGACGTCGAAGGACGTCCGTGGCATTCTACGTCACTATTTAATTGGACGTCGAAGGACGTCCATGGCATTCAATGAGTTAATTGCCTGAGACTATAAATCACTTTTTATTTTCACTGAAATGTTTTGTGTGTAAAACTACTACTGTGTCACTATGTGCTATTGGCTGTCTCCGACATCAAAGAGAGAGAGAGAGCGAGCGAGAGGGAGGGAGGGGAGAGGGAGAGGGGGAGGGGAGAGAGAGAGATAGCGAGAGGCGGGGAGGGGAGAGGGAGAGAGCGGGAGGGAGGGGCGAGAGGGAGGGAGGGGAGAGAGAGCGAGAGGGAGGGAGGGGGGCAAGCGAGAGGGAGAGGGAGGGGAGAGGGAGAGCGAGCGAGAGGGAAGGGAGAGAGAGCGATAGCGAGAGGGAGGGAGGCGAGAGCGAGCGAGAGGGAGGGAGGAGAGAGAGAGAGATAGCGAGGGGAGTGGGAGGGAGGGAGGGAGGGAGGGAGGGGAGAGGGAGAGCAAACGCAGCGACACGGACTATGCGGCATATAACAGTTAATTGAAGATTAAACTATCTCTAAAGTAAGGACATGTTGATTAGCTAACTGCTAATGTTGCACTTTATAGCTCAGTACCTCTACCGACTAGCACTGCCTCATGTTATCATGTTATGTTACGGTGGGTTCATGGACCAGCGCAAGCTATGGATTAGGGCTGTCAATCTTCCTCTGTGCTTTATTCATTTATTTTAATATTTATTTTATTAGATTTTTTTTTAGGATTTTTTTATTTTACCTATGGGCTTATAAAGCCTAATAATCAGCATGTTGTTGTTAGTACCGTTCTGTCCACTAGAGGGCAGCCCAACCACTCAACCACCATTGAGAAGATGATATTAAAGGAGAATTTCGTTTTTTTTTAACCTGGAGCCATTTCCTGGCATTAATTATGATTTGGCCACTCACCTAGCGATGTCTGCAACGTTTCTGGGCGTCCTAGCGTTGTTTTGAGATCAATATCGTCCAAGTCAGTCGTAAAATGGAGTTGATTTGGGGCCAAGTGGTAGCCTGTATTTCCTGCATCTAAATAGCTATTTTTCTTCCCGTTTTCGCCACATATCGCCGTAATCAGATCCGTCAACATCCAGCCGAGTGTTATTTCACCCCAGGCTGTTTCCTGGACTGCACAGGGATCAAATTACCTCAAACGTGATCTAGGTCACCAAGTCTCGTGAAGTCCCGCGATACTTTCCTGTCGACTGGCCAAATACAGGCAGGACGCTTTGCGGTCGTGGTTTTAGCATAACCTATGTGGGGTTTGGCGTAACCTATGTGGGATTCGAAATAACGAAGGTTATGCCAAGATACGTAAACTATACAACTTTACAATTCATCACAGATTATGAAAAGAAAGTGCATCTGAGCCCAACAGAGCCCAGCAAACTCACGTGAAAACAATGAGCTCTCGTGGCTACTAACCATACGGAAGCTTAGACGATTTTATTTTCAAAATAAAAGCGCTAATGTATTGCTACATGACTCACTGCAGGTGAGGTTTTGCCTCATTGCTTCATTTGTTGAATGCCAATGCAATTCACTTGTGCCATGAATGCTCGTATTTTCTCCCGGTGCAGGGATAGACTGGCAAGCGATTTTATTAATATTGATTAAAATCGCATTATATTTGAATATCGAAATTCGTTCCAACAGCCCTACTATGAATGGAGTCTGGATCCATTGGACTATTGGACTGTGCAATTGTAGCGGAAACACAACTTATTTTCACTATAATTCCAACACGATGACAATGTATGACGTTTTAGTCATGGGTTTCATACACTTTGAAAGAAAACATCTCAAAGCAAAAGTCTTATCAGATGGGGGACCCTGGGATACAATCGTATCAGATTAGGGGTTCCTTGACGTGAAGACATTTAAGAACCACCAGTGAAACCCCTGCCTAACTATAGTGAGCTGTGTATCCCAGCAGGCAGTGCAGCAGTCAGTTCAGACCAGTCTGGTCTACTGCTGCAGTACCAGCTCTGCTCCACACTGTGGCAGCAGAGCTCCAAGACAGAGGGCCCACTCCTCTATCCAGACTGCTCAGCTGCTCCCTCACACTCCTGACACTTGCAGGACCCTGAGTGGCCTGACGGGGGCGTTGTCTGTCACTGCAGCACCACATGACTGAGTCTAAACAGCCTTTCATCACCTGTAGAGTAGGGGCTCTTTTTGGCTTGTGACCTCTTAAAACGAAGTTGACTACTCGCAAGTTCACCCAAACAATGATTGTCGATAATTCAGTATTATTGTCACTTTACTTATTTTAGTTGACAAAAGTATGAAACATTTTTGAAGGAATAATATTTGAATATTTCTATATTGTTTGACATCACACCCAACATTAACATTCAGTTCACCTGGATATAACGAGATGTTGCGTATACGTGAACCGTATCGTGATATATCGTTACAGAAAGAAATCCTTGTGATTATCGTGATATTAATTTCAACCATATCGCCCAGCCCTATTTTTAGCTTGTTTCAGTTCACTCATCGCTGTATCAGAGGGGGCCGAAAGCAGCATTTCCTCTACAAAAAAATGGCCCCGGACATGTGTCCTGGACGAATAAAGTCTGGATAAATATTAGATCTCTGTTTATTGACTTAAAAACAACTGATAGAAGGTACACTTTTCCACTGTCTTTGGCAGTGTAGCCAAATCAAAACCTTTTGGGACGCAGTAAGAAAGTGTATCCAGGACATATTATCCATACTAGGGATGTTCATTTTGAAAATTTTCCAAAATCGATAATTGGTGAAAATTAACGATCAATTATCGATTATCGATCATATTAATACTTAGAAAATTTTCAATATATATATATATATATATATATATTTTTTTTTACAAAATGAATGCCTATGGCAGAAAATACGAAAGACAACGTGTTCTCCTCAATGAACTCTTTATTTCAATGTGTCTCCTCTCCAACACTCTGCTGTCCCCGGCGCATGCCGGTGTGAATTCCCCATGTTTAAAACAGTTTTGTTGGCACAAAGGCCCGTGCCCAGCCAGAAAACTAGAGACTATATGAAGCTCCACCTCACGTTAGTCGGCTGTGCAATGGAGTGGTGCGAGGAGGAACGAATTCCACCCAAACCTAGTCCAAATTTTTTTTTTTTTTTTTTTTTTTTATAATTAAAAAATCGATCCAAATGCCACAGGATCGATTCCAATCCTTAACGATCAATTATCGATTTTCGATAATTGATGAACATCCCTAATCCATACAAATACCTTTAGATCCAAAGCTCTTTATTTTAGGAGTATACCCATTTAATTTTAACATCAGAAGGAGACAGAAATGGTTTTTAGTAGGTTTACTTTTGGCCAAAAGAGTTATTGCCGTAACTTGGAAACAGGTTGGTAGGCCGTGTATCGGGAGATGGATTTCTGAGTTAACAACAACGCCCTTAGAAAAAAATCACATATCACATAGAGCCCGCAAATTCCAGAGGGGTTAATTAAATGGAGCGTGCAGTGGAATTCACAGGGGGTTGTCTGAGAAAAAAAAAACAATGAAACGTTGGATATAATGCTCACATCATCATCCAGTGATGTGACATCACTGGCAGGTGCTTTCACTTCTCAGATCAAGGCTACAGGTAGTCTCAACGCCAGACCCATGAGAGTTCTTACGCTGATACACTACATTACTGCATGCTGCAGAGCTCTCTCTGGGTCTGGGACGCTTCCCCCCAGCCGGCTGGTTATGGGGAGGGAACCGTTCACATGGCCAGTGATTGGCTAGTGGTGGATCCAGTCTTCCCCAATCAGTAACGACTTTGCGATCAGACGACACGGGAGGCGCAGCCCATTTTTCGAACCTGTCTCTCATCGGTGCTACGACCTGTCACTCATTCAGTTTCAACCCGCCTTCAAAAACCAGCAGTGGCTGTGAAGTGGCACTCATTTATGTCGTATGCGGAGCGCAGCGATTCGACGTAATATTTGAGTCTGGGGAGAGACTTGGCTACAGGTAACTAACAATAATAGCCTAATTCTTACCTTTTCTTCCATCAGTTTAACAAATATTCCCAGCTGAGCTTGTGAAGTTGAATTAGCCTATTGTAGCGTGTCAATCAGCTGTAATACTTTTGAACTCGTTCCCCACCAGGCTTTCTGACCTGTTTCACTGATTTTCTGGGAGCCGCAGAATATTTTCTTCTATCACGATGTAAACACCGAATTAGAGCTGCCACGATTCATCGATTAGTCGATCGACAGAAAATTAATCTCCCACTATTTTGATAATCGATTCATCGTTTTGAGTACAATTTTAAGAGAAAAGGTCTCAACTCTCTGATTCCAGCTTCTTAAATGTGAATATTTTCTGGTTTCTTTACTCCTGTATGACAGTAAACTGATATGATCTTTGAGTTGTGGACAAAACAAGACATTTGAGGGCGTCATCTTGGACTTTGGGAAACACTGATCGTCATTTGCCACCATTTTCTGACATTTTATAGACCAAACAACTAATCGTTTAATCGATTATGAAAATAATCGTTAGTTGCAGCCCTACACCGAATATCCCAAAAGACAGAACAAAGGGGGGGGGGGGGGGGGGGGGGGGGTTGTTTCTGCCTTTTTCCATTCTTTAGTTATCGACACTTGAATGTAGGTCGTTTTCACCGAAAACGCCCGTCGCTCTCGAGGAAGCAGAGATTTATGCCTGTTTGTCCAGAGAAGCTAGTGAGAAATTCACCCCACACGGATAGAGAGCGGACAGGGCGGGGTAACGCTCTCATGTTCTCCGTGGGTCAGGTGCTTCCTGTTACTCGATGTGTGGAGGTTAGGGGGCGTTATTTAAATGTTACACTATGTGAGGGTTCACAAAACGGATTGCTAATCTAAGTGACAGGAGAAGTGATTTGTGTGCGTTTACCATGCTTCTAGTGAAATAATTTTGTTTGTTCATCGCATAAGGTAGGCTATATAACATACACATCATAAAAATATCCACTTAGGCTGCCTATTTAAAAGAAGATGTGTGGACATAATTTGATTGATAATTTGAGCTTATTACAATTCAGATTGTGTTCATTTCACCGGACTTGGTGTCCGGGAGATTTTAATTTGTTGGACCCTGATCAAGTTTAACGGTAAAAGTCAGGCAATTACCAGATAACGGAAACACTGGCCTAGACTACAGACTGAAAACTATTCATATCACAAGAATAAAAGCAATATTTTTAATTTAAAAAATAAATAATATAAACAATTATAGCAGAGATATGCTTTTTCCTATCCTATCCACCTTATTTCTAGCTGCCATGATGCCTGATGGGTGCTTCTTCCGCTTCCGGTGTAACAGACTGTTTTACAGTCTATGGTTTTAACTTGACAAAAAAAACATCTATGAGGATTTTACAGCAGAGCCATTCTGCTCTACAGCCACGTCGTTCAGGTGCTGGGATAACGTAATGCATTGTGGGTAGTCGGCTACTGTGGCTAATGCTAGCGGCTAGCGTAATAGTTACTTTACATGGCAGTAAAACGCCACTGAATGACCAAATTGATTTAACTTTTAACCATTTCGAGTAACACTGTTTCCATACGGACCCCCAGCGTTGATTAGTTGTTTATAACGTGACTATATTTATAACTTTTATAACGTACTCCAGTTTCCAGTTTACAATTCGGGTCTGCAGCCGAGTATAACAAAGGAAATGGCAAGCTGCAACAATAAGTCACGTTAAACCGGACCTTGTACCCACAATTATTTTTTACAGTGCGGCATTCAAAAATAAGATGGATAAATCATCTTATGACGCCCTGAAATGATCTTGTGACCCCCTCTGGGAAATCTCGAGGAAAATGTATGTTTGGCAGCAAAAACCCATTGGTTACCAAATGGAAGGTCAACGTCCCGACCCCCAGTTGAGAACCACTGATGTAGAGCAGATCAACTGTTCAACTGCATCCTTACGTCATTTACAAGAAGTTACACTGACACCCACTTTATTATTTACCTCAATGTCTCTGTGTGTGTTTGTGTGTGTGTGTGTGTGTGTGTGTGTGTGTGTGTGTGTCTCTGTGTGTGTGTGTGTGTCTCTGTGTGTGTGTGTGTGTGTGTGTGTGTCTCTGTGTGTGTGTAGGTACTGAAGCAGGTGCATCCTAACCTGGTGTCCCAGCAGGAGGCACTGCAGTACATCGAGGAGCTGATCCTGCTGCTGCTCAGCATGCTGTGTCAGGCCACGCCCCGCACTGTGCAGGATGTGGAGGTACACACACACACACACAGCTGAGCTTGTGAAGTTTAATTAGCCTATTGTAGCGTGTCAATCAGCTGTAATACTTTTGAACTCGTTCCCTGCCAGGGATTCTGAGTGACAGGAGAAGCATAATGGTTTCGGGTCGTCCCTCCGTACGTACGTCCGATGTTCGTTAACGCGATCTCTGAGGAACGCCTTGACGGACTTTAATCAAATTTGCCTCAAATGTCAACTTGGAATCAAGGATGAACTGATTAGATTTTGGTGGGCAAAGGTCAAAGTTCAAGGTCACTGTAACCTCACGAAGGCCATTTCCAAGCTCATTAACACGATAGCTTAGGAACGCCTTGACGGAATTTCTTCCAATTTGGCTCAAATGTCGACTTGGACTCAATGATGAACTGATTCGATTTTGGTGGGCAAAGGTCAAGGCCACTGTCAAGGTCACCTCACGAACGCCATTTCCAAGCTCAGTAACGCCTTGACGGAATTTCTTCACATTTTGCTCAAACGTCCAAAATCTGGACAGACATGGATGTCGACTGCTCACTTGTTGGCGGAGGCTGATATCCACGGTGCGGTCGTTCTACTTTTTATGCCTCCGCCGGCGAAGCCAGGCCGAAGGCATAATGGATCCGGGTTGTCCGTCCGTACGTACGTACGTACGTACGTACGGCCGGCCGTCCGTACGTACGTCCGTACGGATGTTTGTTAACGCCATATCTGAGGAACGCCTTGATGGAATTTCATCAGATTCGCCTTAAACATTCACTTAGGCCCAAGGATGATCTGATTAGATTTTGGTGGTCCAAGGTCAAAGGTCAAGGTCACTGTGACCTCTCGAACGCCATTTTCAAGCTTGTTAACGCGATATCTGAGGAACAACTTGACGAAATTTCATCAGATTCGCCTTAAACATTCACTTAGGCCCAAGGATGATCTGATTAGATTTTGGTGGTCCAAGGTCAAAGGTCAAGGTCACTGTGACCTCTCGAACGCCATTTTCAAGCTTGTTAACGCGATATCTGAGGACCAACTTGACGAAATTTCATCAGATTCGCCTTAAACATTCACTTAGGCCCAAGGATGATCTGATTAGATTTTGGTGGTCCAAGGTCAAAGGTCAAGGTCACTGTGACCTCTCACACGCCATTTTCAAGCTTGTTAACGCGATATCTGAGGAACAACTTGACGAAATTTCATCAGATTCACCTTAAACATTCACTTAGGCCCAAGGATGATCTGATTAGATTTTGGTGGTCCAAGGTCAAAGGTCAAGGTCACTGTGACCTCTCCAACGCCATTTTCAAGCTTGTTAACGCGATATCTGAGGAACAACTTGACGAAATTTCATCAGATTCGCCTTAAACATTCACTTAGGCCCAAGGATGATCTGATTAGATTTTGGTGGTCCAAGGTCAAAGGTCAAGGTCACTGTGACCTCTCGAACGCCATTTTCAAGCCTGTTAACGCCATATCTGAGGAACACCTTGACGAAATTGCATCCGATTCGCCTTAAACATTCACTTAGGCCCAAGGATGATCTCATTACATTTTGGTGCTCAAAGGTCAAAGGTCAAGGTCACTCTCACCTCTCGAACGCCATTTTCAAGCTTGTTAACGCCATATCTGAGGAACGCCTTGACCAAATTTTCATCTGATTCGCCTTAAACATTCACTTAGGCTCAAGGATCATCTGATTACATTTTGGTGGTCCAAGGTCAAAGGTCAAGGTCACTGTGACCTCTCGAACGCCATTTCCAAACTTGTTAACGCCATATCTCAGGAACACCTTCACGAAATTGCATCAGATTCGCCTTAAACATTCACTTAGGCTCAACCATGATCTGATTCCATTTTGGTGCTCAAAGGTCAAAGGTCAAGGTCACTGTGACCTCTCAAAGGCCATTTTCAAGCTTTGTTCACGCCATATCTGAGTAACGCCTTGATGGAATTTCAGCAAATTTGCCATCAACATCCACTTAGGCTCAAGGATGATCTGATTACATTTTGGTGGTCAAAGGTCAAGGTCACTGTGACCTCTCGGATGCCATTTTCAAGCGTGTAAATGCCATATCTCAGGAATGTCTTGATGGAATTTCTTCTAAATTTATCTCCGGGACGGCTTGGTGGAATTTCTTCTGATTTGGCTCAAACATTGACTTGGACGCAAGGATGAACTGATTCCATTTTGGTTATCAAAGGTCAAAGGTCAAGGTCACAGTGACCTAACAGATGCCATTTTCTAGCTCGGGAACGCCATATCTCAGTAACACCTTGACCAATTTTCTTCACATTTGCCTCAAATATCAAATTCTGCACAGAAACGCCTTGATGCAATTTCTACCAATTTGGCTCAAACATCCACTTGGACTCAACAATGAATAACGTCATGATATTTTAGATCCAACGGTTCACATTCATTACATATGTTCAATAAATGAAGACTGGCCTTGCATTGATCAATTTAAAGTTTATTATGCCTCCGCCGGCGAAGCCAGGCCGAAGGCATTATGGATCCGGGTTGTCCGTCCGTACGTACGTCCGTCCGTCCGTACGGATGTTTGTTAACGCCATATCTGAGGAACGCCTTGATGGAATTTCATCAGATTCGCCTTAAACATTCACTTAGGCCCAAGGATGATCTGATTAGATTTTGGTGGTCCAAGGTCAAAGGTCAAGGTCACTGTGACCTCTCGAACGCCATTTTCAAGCTTGTTAACGCGATATCTGAGGAACGCCTGGATGGAATTTCATCAGATTCACCTTAAACATTCACCTAGGCTCAAGGATGATCTGATTAGATTTTGGTGGTCAAAGGTTAAAGGTCAAGGTCACTGTGACCTCTCAAACGCCATTTTCAAGCTTGTTAACGCGATATCTGAGGAACGCCTGGACGGAATTTCATCAGATTCGCCTTAAACATTCACTTAGGCTCAAGGATGAACTGATTCCATTTTGGTTATCAAAGGTCAAAGGTCAAGGTCACAGTGACCTAACAAATGCCATTTTCAAGCTCGGTAACGCCATATCTCAGTAACACATTGACTAAATTTCTTCACATTTGGCTCAAATATCCAATTCTGCACAGAAACGCCTTGATGCAATTTCTTCCAATTTGGCTCCAACATCCACTTGGACTCAAGAATGAACTAATGGCGGAGGCATAAGTCCGCGTTGCGGTCGTTCTAGTTTCTTTTTCTTTGCTGTCTCTTTTGTAAATGGAAGAAATGGATGACATATGACACAGTGCAAAAGCTTAGGGACTTAAGGTGGTGACACACCGGGAGCATTTTCTCCTTGCGATTAATTCGCACGTTAATATTTTTCTGAACTGTATCCAGTCCAGGGCCCGAAATTAACTTTTTGACCCACCGGCCAGTGGCGGGTAGATGGAAAACATCTACCCGCCAAGCATATTTCTTACCGTCCAAAAAAAAAACGCATTTTTGTGTCACATATATCCATATATATCAATTTTTTTCAGTACATTTCAAGTAGATAAGGTATTACGTTGAAGAATACACACTTAAATAAGAGGCCAGAGTAAAATTTGAAGCAAATTATTTTAATATATTGATTGATGATTGATTACTCAATACATGTCAAGTCAATCTTGAGCTTAAATTGTTGTAAAAAAAACAACGCAGCTAAAAGTAATAACTGCGACAGTCTCAGTGCACAGCGCACAACTTGGGCTACACACCTTTCTCTCCTACTCACACCTGGCACCTGCGTTAGCTCTCCTGCACTCGTTCTCCGCTCCGCTTCGGCTTTATTGGTGGGTAAGCATTTTGATTCATCTCCTCATCATAGCTCGGCAACAAGCGCGAGCGATTGATTCATTGATTAATTCGCCCGATGTAGGCTGGCAGAGGTTAAAAAACGCTTTTTACCTCCGCTAAAGTGACGACTGCATTCCATTCCACTCCAGTCATGTTTGGTAGCCTATATAAGGCAGAGCCAGAATGAAACAGCCTCACAAAGCACTCGTATTAGCCAGCTGCGCACCAAAACACACATAACTATTATCTCCTCATATATAATGTATCATACGAGTGGTGTCGGCAACAAGTGCGAGCGATTGATTCATTGATTAATTCGCCCGATGTAGGCTGTCAATTTAGCAGAGGTTAAAAGATGCTTTTTACCTCCGCTAAATTGACGACTGCATTCCATTCCACTCCAGTCATGTTTGGTAGCCTATTAGCCAGCTGCGCACCAAAACACACATGATAACTATTATCTCCTCATATATACTGTATCATACGAGTAGTGTCGGCAACAAGTGCGAGCGATTGATTCATTGATTGATTGATTCGCCCGACGTTCGGCTGTCAATTTACCTCCGCTAAATTGAGACTGCATTTCATTCCAGAGGCACGTTTGGTAGCTTATACGGGAGAGCCAGAATGGAACAGCCTCAGGAAGCACTTGTGGTACAGTATACTACTGCACTGAACTAACGTTAATTTCAGACTGCTTCCTTGTATATTGTGGCTGGGATCAGTGCTCCGCAGCGCACTCCCAGCGTTTAACAGTCGGAAAAAGACGCTTGGTGGACACAGGCGGCTACACACAGTTTTAATATTACATGACGACTATTTTGCGACCCGCCACGTGGCGGAGAGACGCCAAACCTAACACGCCAAAGCTAAAATATGCCCGCCATTGGCGGGTGGCGGGCTCTAATTTCGGGCCCTGATCCAGTCAATGCAACCGTGCCAACGGCGAAGTCTTGCTGAGCGATATTGCGGCGAAGCAAGGCCGTTTTTTCGGAAATGGGCTTCTGACATGTACACATCTGTGTTGCTGTGATTGACAGGTGGGTCAAAATTCGCATTGCAATTTCGTGCTCAATATGCTTTACACGCTATGCTTTACATCAGGGGTGCCCAATACGTCGATCGCGATCGACCGGTCGATTGCGAAGGTAGTGTGGTCGAACGCATGGCATTGAGGGGGGGATTTTTTTTTTTTTTTTTTTTTTTTTTACTGTTTTTCCACTGTTTCCACTGTTTTTCCACTGTTTTTCCACTGTTTCCACTGTTTTTCCACTGTTTTTCCACTGTTCCACTGTTTTCCACTGTATACTCAGTGTATACAGTATATATATAAATAAATATGTTTGGTAGATCACTTTGACTTGGTCATTTTAAAAGTAGCTCCCAAGCTGAAAAAGTGTGGGCACCCCTGCTTTACATGCTCTTAGTGCATACATGGGCAAACTACGGCCCGCGTAGTTTGCCGCGTATTCTGATTTA
Organism: Poromitra crassiceps; assembly: GCF_964638095.1. Classification (NCBI taxonomy): domain Eukaryota; kingdom Metazoa; phylum Chordata; class Actinopteri; order Beryciformes; family Melamphaidae; genus Poromitra; species Poromitra crassiceps. Next base: position 68,336,873 of record NC_139626.1, on the reverse strand, counting down.
TTTCAAGAAAAACATTTTGGCTAGTGGAAATTCTAATTGGCTGGTAACTTTAAAATCTAGCAGCCATATTGGCAGGTGGTCAAAAAAGTTAATATCAAGCCCTGAGAGCAGGTGGTGACATAGGAGTGAGTGAGAAAAGGATGAAATATTGGTGGTTAAGACTGAATAATGACATCACAACTGTTAATTTAAAATGAGTTATTTCTCTAAAACGTGGCTTCAAATGCACCAAATTTTTCACGCTGGCGCCGTTCGGCCCTCAGCAAAACCTGGTAGCGAGGACATTTTTTGTGGCCCTCTCTATCATCAAAGTTACCCATCCATGGGTTACGGCATGACAATATTTGTTCGGCCCCGGCAACAATCTGGGTTTCTCATGTGGCCCCCCATGAAAAATAATTGCCCACCCCTGTCTTAGTGTGTAAAGGACCTTCAGTGTCATATAAATGTCAAGATACTGGATCTGTATACTAGGGGTGGGGGAAAAAATCGATTCACCTAAGTATCGCGATTTTTAATGTCACAATTTTTTGGATCGATCTTTTATTCCAGAATCGATAATCGCAAAAAAAAAAAAAAAAAAAAAAATTTTTTTTTTGGGTGCTTGCAGTCAGGCCACTCACTGAACAGCACGCCAGGCGCCGCCTACTGGTTTACTAGTGGCTTTATTACTTTATTAGTTAGTCTGAAGTAATAATTACACTTCAGGGGTCAAAGTGGGTGCATCTCATTGTAAAATTGGACTTCAAACGGCCCAAATCTGGCTTCAAACGGCCCAAATTTCACGCGCGTTGGCCCATATCGGCCTGGCCTGCTTGGTATCTAATGCCCGGCCTGAATTATGATCCCAGTCCGCCCCTGTTTTTAACTATATCGCCCAGCCCTACTCATGATATATAATATACAGTCTCTAGTGTATGATTCAACTTTTCCCATGTTCTAATCTACTGTAAAAAAGCAAACAAACTGAAAAAAGAAAAGAAAAAAAGAAACAAAAATCGCAATAAATCGTAATATCGAATCGCAATAATCGTAGAATCGCAATACTTAAGAATCGCAATATAAATCGAATCGGCACCCAAGAATCGTGATAGTATCGAATCGGGAGATAAGTGAATCGCCACAGCCCTACTGTATACACACTTCTTCCATAATGGTCACATGTGTTGTTTTTGTTTTGTTATTTGTTTATTTTGTTTGCTTGTTGTTTTTTTCTATCCTTCTGGAACTCTGTCCCTTTGGCCCCTCGTGTGACCTCTGACCCCTCAGTGCTCCTCAGGTTGTGTTGTGAAGTGTTGGTCATGTGACTGGAGTGTTGGTCATGTGACTGGAGTGTTTTCATCCTACCCTCCCCCCCCCCACCCCACCACACCCCGTAGGAGCGCGTGCAGAAGAGCTTCCCTCACCCCATCGATAAGTGGGCGATCGCCGACGCTCAGGCGGCCATCGAGAAGAGGAAGAGGAGGAACCCTCTGGCCCTGCCCGTCGACAAGATCCACCCCCTGCTCAAGGTCCACACACACACACACAGACACACACACGCACACACACGTTCACATGCACACACACACATGCAGACACACACACACGCAGACACACATGCACAGACACACGCACAGTCACGTTCACATGCACATGCACACACAGACACATACACACACAGACATGCGGACACACACACACACACACACACACACACACACACACACACACACACAGACCGAGACACATGCACACACACACACACAGACACACACACACAGACAGAGACACATGCACGCACACACACACACTCGCGCACACACACATACACACACAAAACAAACACACCCTGCTGTCAGTGGAGAGTTTTCGTGTACCATCTAGGGCCGGGTATCATGATACCACTACCCTTAAAGTAATACTGATACCAATAGAGTATTTTTTCTAAGCATTTGTTTATTGAGATTTTGATGAAGCTCAAATTAAGGATCCAATGTAATACGTCAAATAAAAGTAAACAAAAGAAAAACAGTGCATGTGACATCATTATTGACCAAAATCATCTTATGATGACATGACTGATGATGTCATAGGCATTGTGACATCATCAGTGATGTCACTCGAGCAATTGTGGTTTTTGGTTTTTGACATTAGTAATGTCACATAATGCAACACTGTTTGGATGTCACCTGCAATTACCACTCATCGCCATAGGTCTCACCCAAGAGAACAAAGCTGAAATCTTAGAGATTAGTGCTTTAAACTCTGAACAAAAATATAAATAAAAAATAAATAAAAATAAAATCGCAAGTGACAAAATCACAAGTGAAAAAAATGTTTTTGTTGTAGTTTTTTTTGTTTTTGTTTTTGGAAATTTCAGGCGACCCTATTTAAATTCCAGGCGACCCCACTTAGAGTCGCGAACCTAAGTTTGGGAACCACGGGGCTAAGTGGTATTATGCTCCGCCGTCGTGGAGTACGCTCAAAATGGAGACTTGGTTCTAAACATGCAGCTCATTTAACTGAGGTGCGGTTATGAGCAGGAGTTCAGTGCATGTTTAGAAACAGATCAAGTCATGCAACATTTGAAAAGTAGTTGCGAGAGGGCATTGAGTAGCGCTTGTCAAGCGTGTTAATGATTTTCCTAAATCCCTTGTTTTGCAACATTGATGGGAGCCATATCTGCTGCAAAGTAGGCTATGTTTCTTCTTCATTTTGTAAAAAACAAAACGAAACAAAAACTTCCACACAGCTACGAGCACAGGGGGTGGACAGGCTCTGCTCTGGATTCATGGTTGTCATTTTTATTTGCCCTACACTTATTTGCACACACATTTGTGTCGCTCGCTATGTTTATTTCGTCACGTGGCGCCACTCTGCATTGTCATTTTGTTTATGTAACTTGAGGAGAGAGTAGGAGCGCTTGTTTTGTTGCAGCCGATGTCCTGAATGAAAATGCTGCAGAATCGATGTCGTTTAGAAATGAGATCAGCGCTAGGTATGAATCGAGATCGCGATTTTATTTCGATGAATCCCTAGGTCAACAGTAAAGTTGTAAAAGTTGTCATACTTTCATACAGGTAGTGGAGCCTGGAGACGTTTCCATACTACTTGCTACTGGGTTCTTTCAGTTGATACCTTGAAGGTGTCGAGTAGGGATGTTCATCAATTATCGATAATCGATAATTGATCGTTGAGGAATGAATTCGATCACGTGGATTTTCTTTCGGGTTTTTTTTGTCTGACTAGGTTTGGGTGGAATTCGTTCCTCCTCGCCCCACTCCATTGCACAGCCGACTAACGTGAGGTGGAGCTTCATATAGTCTCTAGTTTTCTGGCTGGGCACAGGCCTTTGTGCCAACAAAACTGTTTTAAACATGGGGAATTCACACCTGACATGTTTGTTTACTTGGCCACAGCGCTAGTGTCTGATATTCTTACTACACAGCGCATGCATCTCCATTATAGCTGGCCGAGAACGCGCAACGTTATTACCAGACCAGAGTAAAAAAAAAAATATATATATATATATATATATATTATTATTATTATTATTATTATTATTACGCTATCGATAATCGATAATTGATCGTTAATTTTCCCGAATTTCGATTATGGAAATTGTTCAAAATGAACATCCCTAGTGTCGAGTACCGATACCCAGCCTTAGGGCCTGTGTCCACCTGGCGTCTTTTCCTCAGGTCCAGCGTCTATTTTCAATTGTTTCCAATGGGAGGAGAGCGTATGCGAGCGCACACGGACGTCTAGAGAAAGTGCGCTGCGTCCAGCGTATATTTTCGCCGTTTTTGTGTGCCCGGCTCCCAGCGCTCCCAGCGCTTCCAGCTGAAAATATTTTAACTTTTCAGAAAGACGCTGGTGTCGGCTGCTCCTTTTCTGGTAACTAATCATATGGAAAAACTATCGCAACAGAGACAGAATGGCTCAATTGTGGGAGCAGATCGGCTAGACACTTAATATTTCTGGTGAGTGTTGTGCTTACTGCTTTTAATAGCGTAGCCTACCTGTGTTGTTAGCTTGCTAGCTGTCAGCTATCAAGCTGAACTAACGTTACTTGCAGACTGCTTCCTTGTATATTGTGCGCTGGGATCAGCGTTCCCCAGCGCACTCCCAGCTTTTAACGTCGGAAAAAGAAGCTAGGTGGACACAGGGCCTTAGTCCCGCCATGGCATAATGTTTCAGAGGTGTTTCCACCCCGACAAGAAGACAACTCTTCTTCTACTGTATTATAGTGCTCGTAACTTCTATAAGTACTGTAATATGATTATGAATAGTACCTACTACTATTACTAACACTGGTACTACTTCAACCACCTAGAAACACCCTAGCAACCACTCAAGTAATACCCTAGCAGCACCTAATACACCTTAGCAACCATCTACTACTATACCTTTGCAATCACCTAGTATACCCTAGCAACCACCTAGTACACCAAGTCAGTGTGGTACAGTGACACATCTGAAGGAATGGCTGTTCAAGCAGAGCATGTTGACACACAGCTCCATGATGCCGCCGGGGCAGGAGACCTGGACACACTGAGGAGCCTGCTGCAGGTAGACCACTTCAGAAGGCAGATCAATGAGAAGCGTCTTTACGGGTGTTGGTCGACCCCTCTGGTGCACGCAGCCTGGCTGGGTCATGCTGCCTGTGTGGACTACCTGATCACACAGGGAGCACAGGTAGACCTAGCTGATGAGGATAACTGGACACCTCTCTACTGGGCCGTGTGCCACGGTCACCTGGACTGTGTCCAGATCCTCCTGGAAGCCGGGGCCGACCCGAACAGAATCATAGACGGCTCACTCACCCCTCTCTGCATCAGTGCTGTATACAACCGCCTGGACTGCTTCCACCTGCTGCTCCAGTCTGACCCGTGACGTGGCTTCTAGCCTGCTGGAGGTGGTGCTGAATAACAGGTGCAACACGGCCTTCGTCCAGCTGCTGCTGGACCACGGTGCTGACCCGGCCCTGGTGACCACAGAGCAGGCAGAGCTGGAGGAGAGGGCGGATCCAGAGGCTCTCAGGGTCTTTCTGGAGGCCAAGAGATGTCCTCGCAGTCTGGCCCACGTGTGTCGGATCCGGATCCGCCAAGTGCTGTGCACGCATTGGCTGAACCAAGTCCACTCCCTACCACTAACACAAGTGATGAAGGACTTTGTGCTCCACCAAAACTGACTTGAAGATTGAACGGGGTCAGTTTTATTTTCATTTCCTAGATTTAGTTCTTCAGTGACTGTGTTTCAAACAAATCCAGGAGCAGAAATTATATACCATCAGCATACATAGCTACTTCGCTTTGCACAGAAACAGCCGGGAGAAATACTTTTTACTTTTATACTTGATTACATTTCAGAGCTTGTAATTCGTTTTACTTTTACTTGATTAAACAAGTTGAATCAGTACTTCTACTTTTATCAGAGTCTTTATTTAGACAAGTAACTATACTTCTACTTAAGTAAAGAACGAAGTAACTAAGTACAAATAAAATACTTCATTACTGTACATGTAGGATTTTCAGGTATCTGTGCTTTCCCTGATGATGTCACAGACAGCTCAGCCGGATACTACCATAGTGATGTCATAAATCATTGATGATGTCACAGATGATGTCATCAGTGATGTCACTCAAGCAATTGTGATGTCATCAGTGATGTCATAAATCCTTCCTGGCTGAGGCTATAAGGGGTGGAAGAAGTCATCCAGTCTGCCAGAAAGCCAGTGTGGTACAGTGACACATCTGAAGGAATGGCTGTTCAAGCAGGACATGGTAACATGCGGCTCTATGATGCCGTCTGGGCAGGAGACCTGGACACACTGAGGAGCCGGCTGCAGCAAGACCACTTCAGAAGGCAGATCAATGAGAAGTGTTTTTATAGGTGGTGTTGGAGGACCCCTCTGGGGCACACAGCCTGGTGGGGTCATGCTGCCTGTGTGCACCACCTGATCACACAGGGAGCACAGGTAGACCTAGCTGATGAGAATAACTGGACACCTCTCTGCTATGCCGTGTGCCGCGGTCACCTGGGCTGTGTCCTGATCCTCCTGGAAGCCGGGGCCGACCCTAACAGATACATACACGGCTCACACACCCTTCTCTACATCAGTGCTGAACGCAACCGCCTGGACTGCTTCCACCTGCTGCTCCAGGCTGCTGCCGTTCTGACCCGTGACGTGGCTTCTCGCCTGCTGGAGGTGGTGCTGCTTAACAGGTGCAACACGGCCTTCGTCCAGCTGCTGCTGGACCACGGTGCTGACCCAGCCCTGGTGACCAGAGAGCAGGCAGAGCTGGAGGAGAGGGCGGATCCTGAGGCTCTCAGAGTCTTTCTGGAGGCCAAGAGATGTCCTCGCAGTCTGGCCCACGTGTCGGACCCGGATCCGCCAAGTTCTGGGCACACATCGCCTGAACCAAGTCCACTCCCTACCACTAACACAAGTGATGAAGGACTTTGTGCTCCACCAAAACTGACTTGAAGATTGAAGGGGGTCAGTTTATTTTCATGTCCTAGATTTAGTTATTCAGTGACTGTGTTTCAAACAAATCCAGGAGCAGAGATTAAATACCATCAGCATAAATACACCACCTGTTTATCTTAATATGACGTGAGGTTCAGTTAGCTTTGCACAGAAACAGCCGGGAGAAATACTTTTTACTTTTATACTTGATAACATTTCAGAGTTTGTAATTTGTTTTACTTTTACTTGATTAAACAAGTTGAATCAGCACTTCTACTTTTACCAGAGTCTTTATTTAACAAGTAACTGTACTTCTACTTAAAGCAGGACTAAACTAGTGCTGCACGATTTGGGGGAAAGGTGCCATTAGCGATTATGGTGGACAATATTGAGATTTGCGATTGTGATTGCGATATAATAAACAATTGGTATCTAGGGATGTGCGGGCATGAGTTTTTTACGGTATGATAACCTTGGACAAAAATTGGCGATCATGGATGTTCTCTCTCTCGGTAAGATAATATGTAACCTTGCTGCACATAACATAACTTATTTGCGGGAGTGCATGGGAGAAGTCTCCCGCTAGTGTTGATGCCCAGTGTGATGGCAGAGAAACGTGTGTTTGCTGCGTCGCGTGTAACGTTAGTTTAGAGGAGGCTCTCACACACACACACACACACACACACACACCCAAAAAGACGTGAAAAAATAATAATAATCGCACACTTTTGCGGTTATGTAATCGCACGTGCTGACATCGCGATTGCGATTCGATTAATCGTGCAGCACTAGACTAAACCCCCCAGATTTCTTGCAAAACGGTCTTCTACTTGATTTGAAAAATAAAACAACCCATAATATCTTCAGTTGATGTAGAATGCAGAGGACATGTAACTGTTTAGTTAAACTTGCATTCCAGGAATATTGCTCTAAAGATAACGTTAGTGGCTCGAGACTGTTTCGTCCTGAAACCCACTCGCTTTGCGCCAGACACAATCGATTTGGGGGTGGAACACGCCAGGATTGGCCAACGCCAACGCCAGTGCCCAGAACGGTCAAATCAAATCATCGACTGAGACGCTATCACCCGCCTCCCAGTATTCTCAGTGTATCCGAGATAGATATCATAGAAAACATTATGAATATAGCCACGTTATAAACAACAAACTAACGTTGGTGATCCGTATGGAAACAGTGTTACTCGAAATGGTTAAAAGTTCTATCAATTTGGTCATTCAGTGGCATTTTACTGCCCTGTAACATATTAACTAGCGGCTAATATTAGCCACAGTAGGCGGTTTCCCATGGATAAACAATCCCGGGTTAAAACAATACAGGCAATGGGAAGATTGTGCATGACTCCAGTGGCGCTCCTCTTTGGCAAGAGGAGGGCATCTGCATAGGCTAGGATAGGGGATATCTGACGTCATTGCAGACGTCATACTCGGACTTGACTGACCACAACATAGCTGACGTCATACTAGAACTTGACTGACGTCGGTCGCGGGGTGATCAGGTTATGCATGTGTGGCCTTCTGCTTGAAATTTGATCTGGAGACCTCACTTCAATCATGAGAGGCCAGTTGGTAGGATTTAACAAACTTTATTTAGCAATCGGCGTGCATGGCAAATACTTTGGCGCATGACTCCGTTGGACGGTGGCGCTCCTCTTGAGGCGAGAGGAGGCTAGGATAGGGGATTCCCTAAAAGGAATACAGGCAATGGGAAGATTGATTTGAGAGGGAGAGTTACAGAGAGCTGGCGGAGGTCTGGAGAGTGTTAGCGTGGCCCCAGACTGCACTGGGACGCATTCACGCATTTAAAGCAGCTACGAGCAAGATTTTCGATTGTTATTAAAGTCTAAATTTAATATCGATCTTACCTCTAATAGTAGACGAGACCAACGCAGAGTAGTCTCGCTTGAACCCCGAGTGAATCGGCCAGTGTTAGTCTGTCTGTGGCCAGGGCAGATCAGGAAGTGAAATGAAACGGTTTGCAGCAGCCACTTCGGCCATAACCACAAAATAACTTCCAAAAAACCTGTTAGAATATAACGAGAGATGTCCGCGAGAGTAACAAGCCCCTGCATGGCGTTCTCCGTGTTTATGGTCTGTTGCTAGGCAGAGCGAAACGGCGGAAGGCAGCAGCTGCCGTGAACCGCTTCGTTTCACTTCCAGGTTTATCCGGCCCGCCAGTAGACAGATAGAGAGAGAGAGCCCCCTGGTGACGCGAGGTTAGACAGACACAGACTCTATAAGCATCAAGAGAGCAATCTCCGATTCACACGGCTTTGGTCTCAGCTACTATTATAGGTAAGATGTGATGCATCAATATTGTAATTATACTGTTTAATAACAATGGAAAATCTTGCTCGTAGCTGCTTTAACAGAGTAAGCTAGCTGTGTGTTCACTGCCTCACCTTAAAGGAGAATTTCGTTTTTTTTTAACCTGGACCCATCTCCTGGCATTAATTATGATTTGGCCACTCACGCAGCGATCTCCGCGGCGTTTCTGGCCGTCCTAGCGTTGTTTTGAGATCAATAGCGTCCAAGTCAGTCGTAAAATGGAGCTGATTTGGGGCCAAGTGTGAGCCTGTCTTTCCTGCATCTAAATAGCTATTTTTATTCCCGTTTTCGCCGCATATCGCCATAATCTGATCCGTCAACATCCACCATAGTGATATTTCCCCCCAGGCTATTTCCTGGTCTCTCCCAGGGACCAAATTACCTCAAACGTGATCTCGGTCACCAAGTCTCGTGAAGTCCCGCGATATTTACATCTTATTATCCTGTGTTTTTTGAATCTGATGTTCTGGATTTGTCCAGTGACTGTTGAGAAAGGTCAGCTGACGACAGGGGAAAGTCCTTGCGGCGGCATGGAGAGACAGCTGACAGGAGGGAACAGACCCCACCGGGACAGGCATGGGTTAGCTTCCCATGGCTGTAGTTTCCCAGGCTTTTCAGCACGTTGGAAACACCCGCTTTAGCTACGAAAAGTAAATATAAGAGAATACCCCCGGAGTCTGCGAGAGTGGGGGCGGAAGAGGACTCATCGGCTGATATCGCGGTAATAGACTTTGGACCGGAAACGACTATGAGCAACACGAGCACAGTGCAAGAGAGCACCACAGGAATCGCAGCGGCGGGCCACAAGCTTCGGTGTTTGAGGGAGAATGGTGTCATGGAGGAGTCTGACTCGGGCACGGAGGCTGTTGCCCACAGGCTTCCGTGTTGGAGGGAGGAGGGACAGAGGCCTCGCGTTGACTACACCCTTCTGACTGTCATACATCTGCGAAGGCAAGGTCAAATCAGTCGAGTGAAGCACAGCAACGGGATGTAAACCAAAGTTTGCAGTGCATCAATACCACTGTCATGGAGGAGTTGGAGTTGGCACGGAAGCTGTTGCCCGGTGCTGCTGATAAACTGTGGGAGACGACACAGAGGGGAGGGTTGAAAGCAGAGGAGGGCAGGTGTTGCCGACGAGCCCTCTAGAGGTGTAGTGGTTTTGTCGTCGAAACGCCCGTGAAGGGGGGTTACCACCTGATGACTCCAATGACTCTTTTAACCCTCGCCCCTCTGTGTCAAATTCCATCATTAGCCACTTCAGTGTTGCAGATACCATCAAAAGACTCTCTAGTAAGTGCTTGCACAAGGGATATTTACATCTTATTATCCTGTGTTTTTTGAATCTGCCGACTGGTCAACTACAGGTCGGACGCTTTGCGGTGGTGGTTTTAGCGTAACCTATGTGGGGTTTGGCATAACCTTCGTTATTTCGAATCCCACATAGGTTACGCCAAAAATATCGCAATACTATCGTATCGTGACTCAAGTATCGTTTTAGTATCGTATCATCTGCTGATTCCCACCCCTAGCAACTAGGGATGTTCATCAGTTATCAAAAATCGATAATTGATCGTTAAGGAATGGAATCGATCACGTGGAATTTTTATCGATTTTATTATTTATTTTATTTTTTGTGGACTAGGTTTGGGTGGAATTCGTTTCTCCTCGCCCCACTCCATTGTACAGCCGACTAACGTGAGGTGGAGCTTCATATAGTCTCTAGTTTTCTGGCTGGGCACGGGCCTTTGTGCCAACAAAAATGTTTTAAACATGGGGAATTCACACCAGCATGCGCCGGGGACAGCAGAGTGTTGGAGAGGAGACACATTGAAATAAAGAGTTCATTGAGGGGAACACGTTGTCTTTCGTATTTTTTGCCATACGCATTCATTTTGTAAAAAAATAAAAATAAATAAAAAATAATATGATCGATAATCGATAATTGATCGTTAACTCATTGAGTGCCAGCCACTTTTGGAGAACGGACGCTCCCAGTGCCAGAGTTTCAGAGCGTTTTCAGTGATTTCTCGAGGCCCACAGAATATTGTGTGATATTACTATGTAAATACCGAACACGCACAAAGAACGAGGAGACTCTATTGTATCATCAGCAAAAAAAAGTTTATTGATACCATTTTCCGTTCTTTAGTTATGAGCCGGAGAAGATAGGTTGTTTTCAGCAAAAACAGACGTTTCAAATTAGAAGCTGAGATATTCAGCCTTTTGTGAAATGAAGCATTTCAAGCACATTCACTGACTCTGAAGCTAATATTTTCTGACCTGAAACATCTGAACAGTAATTTCCTTTAATAAAACAGCACCCCCACCCCCCTCATCTCCAAACTCCTCCTCCGTGGGAGTGTCTCTGGTGGCTCTGCTCGCTCTGCTGGCTGCTGCGTGTGTCAGGCGAGTCTCTGCTGCCTGCTATGGCAGGCTCTGCTGCCTGCGGATCCACGTTCGGATGGCGGCCGCTCGTCGGGGGAGTCTGGATGGGGCTCGCTGAGTTCGTCTGCGTTTCTGGGGTTTCGGTTGTGAGCTGGGATGAAGCTGCGTCCGATTATAGGCTTTCTGCTGCGCGTTTCAAAGTGCGCTGCACCCAGTCTATTTTCGGAGCGCTCAGCCTTGTGCGCCGGCTCCCAGCGCGACACTGAAAAGCCAAAACCATTCTCATGAGAATGGTTTGGCTTTGGTTTTATTTTCTGGCGGCTAATCGTGTGGAGAAACTATGCAGCAGAGACAGAGGGGCTCATTTGTGGGAGCGGATTGGCTGCTGTTCGCAGCTAACGTTAACTCCAGCCAGAGCAATCTGTGCCGCTCTGGCTCATGCATCGGTTTCTCTTTCATCACGGCTTTTTCTGCTGTTTTTCCTCAAGTTTCTCTAATCTGGAGAGCACTGTCGCCACCTAATGGGTCCGTAAAATAGGTTATACACCTTCAATAGCTACAATATTTTTACAGGAGATGCAGGAGGCTTTGATCCACGTCCCACCGTCAAAAAACGCATTTGACGCCGATCGACGTCATTGGCACTCTACGTTACTATTCGCTTTGACGCCGATCGACGTCATTGGCACTCAATGAGTTAATTTTCCCCGATTTTCAATTATGGAAATTTTTCAAAATGAACATCCCTACTAGCAACCACCTAGTAACCCTAACAACCTCCTTGTACACCTGATGCCTTGTGTTACAGGAGGTGCTGGGCTATAAGATTGACCACCAGGTGTCAGTATACATGGTGGCAGTGCTGGAGTACATCTCCGCTGACATCCTGAAGCTGGCCGGGAACTACGTGAGGAACATCCGCCACTACGAGATCAGCCAGCAGGACATCACTGTGGCCATGTGTGCTGACAAGGTACACACACACACACGCACACACGCACGCACACACACACACACACACACACACACACACACACACACAATTTTCAGAAAACGCTTCAAAAGTCATAAAAGTGGTCATTTGTGAAGATTATCTTGCTGAACACAAATTTCGCTCTTTGTCTGTCTGTGACCTGTCTGTCTGTCTGTGACCTGTCTGTGACCTGTCTGTCTGTGACATGTCTGTCTTTCTGTGACCTGTCTGTCACTGACCTGTCTGTCTGTGACCTGTCTGTCTGTCTGTCTGTCTGTCTGTGACCTGTCTGTCTGTCTGTGACCTGTCTGTCTGTCTGTCTGTGACCTGTCTGTCTGTCTGTCTGTCTGTGACCTGTCTGTCCGTCTGTGACCTGTCTGTCTGTCCGTCAGTGACCTGTCTGTCTGTCTGTCTGTGACCTGTCTGTCTGTCTGTCTGTGACCTGTCTGTCAGTGACCTGTCTGTCTGTCTGCCTGTGACCTGTCTGTCAGTGACCTGTCTGTCCGTCTGTGACCTGTCTGTCTGTCTGTCTGTGACCTGTCTGTCAGTGACCTGTCTGTCTGTCTGTCTGTCTCTCTATGACCTGTCTGTCTGTGACCTGTCTGTCTGTCTGTCTCTCTGTGACCTGTCTGTCTGTCTGTGACCTGTCTGTCAGTGACCTGTCTGTCTGTGACATGTCTGTCTGTCTGTCTGTCTGTCTGTGACATGTCTGTCTGTCTGTCTGTGACCTGTCTGTCTGTGACATGTCTGTCTGTGACCTGTCTGTCTGTCTGTGACCTGTCTGTCTGTCTATGACCTTTCTGTCTGTCTGTTACCTGTCTGTCTGTGACCTGTCTGTCTGTGACCTGTCTGTCTATGACCTGTCTGTCTGTGACCTGTCTGTCTATGACCTTTCTGTCTGTCTGTTACCTGTCTGTCTGTGACCTGTCTGTCTATGACCTGTCTGTCTGTGACCTGTCTGTCTGTGACCTGTCTGTCTATGACCTGTCTGTCTGTCTGTTACCTGTCTGTCTGTGACCTGTCTGTCTGTGACCTGTCTGTCTATGACCTGTCTGTCTGTCTGTTACCTGTCTGTCTGTGACCTGTCTGTCTATGACCTGTCTGTCTGTGACCTGTCTGTCTGGAAAAAAAAAACCTAACCTGAACTAAACTTGTACCACTGTTCCTTCAGAAGTTGTAGTTATCATAGACTGTGTTGCATAGTTGATCGCTCTATTGTTGACAAAAATGTGTTA